>NW_027272880.1:0-239094 GCF_040938485.1 Diadema antillarum | reverse complement strand
TTACAATTCTTCCAGACTCTACACTTTACTATGCTAATTCATTTGCTCCATTAAGGTTACCAAAAAAAAAAAGGGGGGGGGGGACACGATGGAAACAGCCCAAAAGCTGGCCAACAGACAAATAGTTTTGACAAAAGTGACTTTGAATATTTAATGTAGTCAAGTGCTAGATGGACAAGGTCGACATGATATGTCAGTCAAGATTAGTAATATCAAGATCTGAGGCAAAACTTGTTAAAGCAGCTCTTTTGCATCACAAGTAGTTCTTCAGGCTGTATGCGTGCACAGTAAGTGGTAAATGCATGTCGTTCGAAATTTATCCATGGATTATTTATCGTTGGCAGAATATTTATGGATTGAATTTGCATATTCATAGATTTATCTCATCCATTACCTCCGCCAAGGGGGAGGTTATGTTTTCGTTACCATTTGTTTGTCCTTGTGCAAAATAACTCGAAAAGTTGGGAACGGATTTAGATGAAACTTGCAGGAAAGGTTGAGAATGACAAAAGGAACAGATGATTAAATTTTGGTAGTGTTCCGGAAACTTTTATGGATTTTATGCAGGATTTTCAATATTTTGGCAGGTAGGGTCAATGAACTTGGGAGTCCCAGGTACGCATGTTTGAGGTTTTCATACGCACACTAAAGTGCGTGCTCTAGTTTCTGCTAGGGGGAGGCAAGCCACACAATAGAGGGTTTATGACGCAACAAAGGCTTTTATATTGGGAAATATGGCAAATTTTCAGCATGCATACGTAATGGATGGAAATCACTGATCACTATGGAAGCGCAAGATCATCGGTGAAAAGCAGCTGCTTGGCAGAGGTCTGCGCTCTCAGAGTGCTTTTCTAGTTCCAAAATCTTTCAAAACCCTTCCTAAAATGGAGTACATAGTCGATATGTGTTGGATTTTTGAGGGAACTTACTGTTTTACAATGCTGCAGAAAGTGTTTTTCATTTCAAACTACATGCCTTGCAATTTCCAAGTGATGAAAAACCAAAGTGTATCGAGATTCTGGTTGCTTCTGTGGACTGCATTAATTTAGTGTATCCTTGAGAAGACTAGGGATCAGAGGAGAAAAAAAACACAAAGCAAAATAGATAGGATTTTAGACTTCTCAAGCCAGGTTTAAGTTTTTGTTAATTTATATTTTTACTCTTTCATGTTAAATACTTCATATTCTAAAAGGGCAGACCTCCATTTGAATTCACCTAAAGATTTTTTAACTAAATACCTATTAATTGATTGGATGTACTCGTGGGGCTTTTCCTCGTTGACTCTGAAGTACTTGCGGGATGTGGCTGCACTTACTCTTGATGCTGCAGGCATCATAATTATAACTGCCGTCAAAGAAGAGATTAGAAAGTACATGTGGTGCATAGTACATTGAACGTGTGCATTAATTGCTCTCATATTCAAACCACACATACCATGAATTTAGCCACAATATTGAAGGCTTCCATTTCATTGGGAATTCCACACACATACACACCAGTTGAATAGCAAATATGGGGAATGCGTTACATGAAACCAACTGTGGGATATCAATTAAGTTTTCATGGTGTATTCACCACATCTGCTGAAAGAATGCATACACTGTAGTGTGTTTGTCTTGTAATAGTTTATTTCCTTTTGATTCCCTATGTGTGATGCCTTGCTTTTGATATGGCCAAGTACTGCAAAACGGTTCAAGGAGAAAATAATATTGTGCATTCTTGGCATAATCCCAATGAATGGTTCAGGAGGGAAGGGCTATTGGAAGGAAAAGAATCCATGAGGGGTATGGCAGAAACATTTTCATGCTTGGAAGCTATGATAAAGTCACAGTCAAAAAGTGCATCATTGTTCAAATGTATCATTGTTAAAATGTAATCACGATCTTTAGACATCTTCACCAATATAAAGAAGGCTGCAAATAAATACTTTGCTGTTTAGGGCAGGGCAGTATGCTCTAATATCTTTTACCTTTCTCTGCATGTTTTTGATATTTTTTGTGGGGTTTTTTTTGTGTGTTTTTTTTTTTTTTGGTGTGTGTTTTTTGTTCTTTGTTGTTGTTGTTGTTGTTGTTGTTTTTTTTTTTGGGGGGGGGGGGGGCGGGTATTGGAGGTACAAGTATTCACATTGTCTGTGAGCATCGTGCCATTTCTTGCATGGCCCCTAAGGGACGTAAGAGTGTGGTAACACCTTTATACAGATGCCGCATGGAGATTGGAATGAAATTGAGCAAACCTCAGTGCGGTTGCAGTAGCAGTCTCCGCAGCCTCGGCACAGAAACTATATGTTGAGCCCTTTGCATCTTCCATGCAGATACTGCAAAGGAATGGTGTGGTGACTGTGCGGTCCCCATTGTTGGGCAATCAGTATGCAGCCTCTATGCAGTACCCATGTAGGGATAGTGCAGTGCCACCTGTAGTGTAACAATGTTTAAGTGTCTTAGTTTGAGGATATTTTAGATTTGCAGAGACCGTGACATATTTTTCATATCCTCCATTTCTGCTACTTATTCCATGCACCTGTGTTCAGAAGGACAAGTGTCAGATATTGGATCGAATTGCTTTCCAAACTCACAAAGTAAAATGAATTTGGGCACTACATTTTCTGCCTCTAAGAGTCCTGTTCCTGTGACTTTGATATCAGAAAACAATTTATTGACACTCTGTTTTCATCATCATAGTCACTTGATTTAATTCCAGTTTTTTGAAAGTGCATGTTTTACCTAAGCTTTGCCATACATGACTCTTTCCAAGCTTATATCTGCTTGTGTTCTGCAATCAAAAATGTCTTGTATTGTTACTGACTCTTGAATTGATCACTTGTTAATAACAACCTGTTACTTGCTATTGCCATGGACCTAATCACAAGGCGTTTTCACATCAGCCCGATAAAAATCCAAGCTCGAGATATATTTCGCGATCGCAAATTAGCGCACTATTTCATTTCCTATTCATATCAGCCCGAAGAGAATTAGCTCGAAATTTTTTTGAGCTAATTCGACAGCTGAGCATGCGTTCCGGTCGGGTCACACATGGTAGGCATGATGGGATGCATCGCGCTAATTTCTTGAGGCGATTTTACATTATCAAATAGCGCGCTAGTTCGAAAATTATCACGCTTTTTCGGAAATTTTCCGAGTTGGACTTGAGAAATTTTCTCGATCAGAGCGATAAAATTAGCGTGCTAATTTGTATTCACATCAGATAGCACGCTATTTTGTGATCGGGTTAATTTCCCAAGTCAGAAGATAGCATGCTATTTCGAAACATCGGGCTGATGTGAAAACGCCTAAGGACGTTCATTGTATCGTTAATTAATTCATGCACCTGTAACTCTCGAAAGTGCCACAAAGACATTTTTAACATGCTTCACTGCTTTGATCCCATGATCGTCACCGCCAGCAACCCGGGAGAAGAACAAGTAACTACATGCGCAAAAGAAAATATCTCACAAAAATAAAGTAAAGTGAATGTGCAGTTGTGGTGTATGTTAGGAAATCATGCCTCAAACAATTTCGCTTGGGAGAAGCAGTTTGTAAAAGAAAGCTAACATTTTGGGAGAATGATTGTCATTTGTGATCTCAATATCTCACTTTTCCACAGCTTATTCCAGAGCAAAAAGGGACGGTAATGGTAGAGAACAGGTATCTTGCCATTATGCAAGGTCTTATGCATGTGCGAAAATGTGCAAATCAGCAATTACCCATCTTTTGACACAAAATTTGTCATGTTCTCAGGTTTTGCTGCTCCTCATCATCTATATTTATTCAAAGACATTTACGTCTGAAAAAGGCTCATCAGTGGAACAAGACTGAAATGAGGGAAACTATTCTTTTGTGAGTGACGATACGTGATCACACAATCGTTATTGTCCAGACAAAGACATTTACGTCTGAAAAAGGCTCATCAGTAAAACAAGACTGAAATGAGGGAAACTATTCTTTTGTTAGTGACGATACATGATCACACAATCGTTATTGTCCAGACACCTGAATGTTACTCATAAAAGATGCACATAATCATGTGTTGGCGACAATGATTACATCAAAGAAAGACTGCCGTGAACAGTCCGTGTATATTAGGTCTATGCTATTGCTAACAAGAAAATGCAAAATGGCGCTAAGCGGTGCATGTTTGCAACAGGTGAGAAACAGTGGTGAGCACTGGTCAAAGAATGTTGGTCACATGTGAAGTGATATATTGAAGAAAATGCAGATGAGGCAAGGCTAAATGTGGAAACGGTGTTACTGTTTCCATATTTAACTAAGAAAAAGAGTCAGCAGCCATAGAAAGAAATAGCAACAGTTCACTGAACAAATGTCAACTGACAAATCAGAGTAAGCTTCTCTGTCCCAATTGTCCGGTATCTGGAAACGTGTAGCACTCGAGGTGTCTCTGTATCCCCCAAGGACAATGACGACAACGTCCCACGTAAAATGCCAAGGTTTTATATCTTGGGTTGCAACTTTGCATATGGCCTGTATTTGTGCCATTGAGGTTCAGTGGGCATTCCTGTCGAACTGTAGCAGTCTAAATATTTTGTTGTTGTTGTTGTTGTTCATTTTCCATCTGTGAAGATGGCTGGATAGCCCATATTCAGCTACACTAAGCTGGTCTTCCACGGGGTCCAGTTGGTTGTGGGGTGGGACCACTTCACCGGGTTAGACACCCTGCTCTTTGCGATGAATGAATGAAGCGGGATCTTTTACGTGCATGAGCGGTAACTCTCTCATACACGGGACCTCCATTTTATGTCCTATCCGAGGGACAGAGTGTTTTGCCTCTTGCTAGAGGGGACGGTATGTTTACACACAACATTGCTCAGTCCAGACTCGGGTTCGAACCCGGGCCGCGTGATCGTGAGGCAGACGCGCTACCGACTGAGCCAACTCACCGCCCAAAAGAAGATGAAGATATACTTTTATGAAGATATACTTTTATATTATCCCCCCATTTTTTTTATAGCTCTAATGATTGCCTGTCTTTCTTCTTCTTTTTAGTGTTATTATTATTCGTATCATTCATTTGGCAATTCCACATGATACAAATGGAAAATTGTTTGGAATTGATGTTTATATGTTCTTGTCGAAAAATGAAATAAAACGTTGAATTGAATTGAATTGAATTAAATTACATGATATTTTTTGAGAAACATATGATTAGCTGACCAATGACTGATACTCGAGAGCATTGCTTAATGTATATAAAAACCATGAAAAAGTTACCAACCTACTCACTATATTACCCCACCCTCCCCCCCCCAAAAAAAAAAGAAAGAAATGAAGTCAACATTGTAAGATCAATGCTTTTCCTGTCGTGTCACCTATGATGATATCATCTGATCAGGTTGGAGTGTGTGGTAAAGCTTATAAATGTTATTAAGTTTGGCTACAATATCAATATGTGTCTGAATTGCTGAAAGTGGTAAACATTGGTGCAAATACTTGATTGGAAATAAAACTTTTCTTCTGCATCCTCTGATGGTATATGTGCATCAAGATAAGAACAAATTTCAAATTAAAGAAAGAGGCTCAGAACAGCTGAATTGAAAAAAAAACAACAACATAACTTTGTGAGTGAGCGAGAAAGAGGGGACCCTCCAGTCATCCCCTCCCCCCCCCCCAAAAAAAAAGGCACTCACCAGTACTAAAGTAATAATAGTCATAACCACTAGAAAACTGGAGTTCTGCAGGAAGCCAAATTACTTCTGAAAATGTACAGTTACTTGCCTAATGTGGACATTAGCAAACTTTTGTGAAATCTGCTATAATATGTGCAATATACAGCATTTAGACCCTCTGATTTGTCCCGATTTTCTTCATTTACAGAGTCACATAGTGTGGCACACTTGACACTGCTTGCTTGTGTACATGCAGTCAAGCGTGTGGACAGCTGCTCTGACCTGGCACACTGGCAAAAAGTTGCTG
This sequence comes from Diadema antillarum, assembly GCF_040938485.1. Classification (NCBI taxonomy): domain Eukaryota; kingdom Metazoa; phylum Echinodermata; class Echinoidea; order Diadematoida; family Diadematidae; genus Diadema; species Diadema antillarum. The sequence continues at coordinate 233,170 of NW_027272880.1, read as the reverse complement.
TCGCCAACAGGCGCTGCAGGAAAATTTGCCAGAATCTCATCTGACAAGCCCCTGTTTGTGTGCAGAATTCAAATTGTGTGCCTGACTGTTGTGAAAAATTGTTGGTTTAAACAGCTCGAAGAAGAACTCATATTTCATAAAAATCAGATTCCAAGACCACTCTCTGCTGCCATTTGTGAGATGAATGTGTAATTTCACTATTCTAAATTGACTGAAAAAAAAGTGGCATAATTTGGCTTGACAACTATAAAAACCTATCAAATTATATAACTTTTTCCTGTTTACGGAACTACTGCCAGCAATGGTGAGTTCAGGCACCTTTCTCTATACATATAGAAAAATCTACTGTAGTAACAGTATGTGACCAGATTACATTATACCTAGATGGAAAAAAAGGATATCACTCCACCCTTGTCATAGCTTGCTGTGCAATACCGAGCTGAATTCTGGCAAGCCGTGCATGCAAAATAATGGACACGCGCATGAGCGCCAGATAGCACCACTGGCGACAACTAATTAATATTTGGTCAATTCCAGCATAACGGACATGACATTCAGACAATTTTTTTGTAATTCAAACCATCACACAGTGAAATTGGCATTCTCCAAAAGATTTTTATTGAGTTTATCAGACACATTTAAGTATGTTATGTAACATACACAGAAAATTTCATGGACATTTGTCAAGTGGTTGTCGAGAAATTACATTTTTTGCGAGCGTAACGGACATGACACTAAATGGACAAGGCATTTTGATCTACTTACCATTATGCAAATTCCTGTGAATTTTTGGATAAGATGCAGCTGGTTTGGTCTTGATTAAACCTTGAGGTCACGCAGTACTCATAAAGTCCTATTTTAGAGCAATTTTACTGTTCATTCTTTTCTGATAGTTTAAAATATCGCGTAACGGACATGACACTTTGAGTGTAACGGACATGACAGTTTTGTCCACTTTTTGTAAGCTAACAGAATTGTTTTACTACAATGTATACTAATAGCAGATATTTAATTGTTGACATAGTAAGGTTAGAACATAGGGACACACATCATCATCAACTGCAATTGTGTAATATTTCTTTTATTTTTATCATTTTAGGGGGGTTGGTCTTTTTATATATTTACAAAACAGACAAATACAAAACAAATTCACTCCTGCACCAGCTAGCTACAGTTAGTGAGGAGAAATTTCCAGTTACTACCACCCACCATAGCAAAACAGGACATTAATAACTATCTTATACTATGGTGATTTTTTTTTTTTTTTTTTGTGGCCTAATATTTGATACTTAGTATTATACACCAGCGTAACGGACATGACACCTTTGTAAAGTGAACCATATTTTCACTTTGTCGTTTCAAAATAAAAAGATTACAATAACTGCACACCGCTACTACATTATATTTTTGAACAAAACATCAAAAAGTCAGTTTGCAGGTTTCAGTGATGTAACAGCTAATTTAAAGCACATGGAATACAATGCCCAGAGTACCACAATGGCATACATGTATAACACAGAAGACCATGTCTCCATCTCTGTAGATAGGCAAAGAGAACTGAACGAACCAGATCTGTATGAAATAAAAAGTTTTAATACAACATCATTAAAATGCACTCATGATTGCATCAACTTTTATGCAATGAAACATTAACACAAAACTGCCTGGCACAATTTTCAAATTAGTGTTATCATCTGAAAGAAATACGGTATGTTTATTTCATTTCTGCAAAGTTCTTTCTTAGAGCATTAGTGTCATCCTTGGAGTAGAATCATCCCTTGTTAATCCAATCTTGGATAGACTATTGTAAAAACTTCCACTACTAGTACTAGTACTTTATCATTTTCAACAAATGCTTTCTTTTCTTGGCTAGAAGTGAATGATCAAGCTCCTTGTTTTCTGAGAATTTTCACAGCTTATAATCCATTTCCATGTAGAGTGGTCACCTGGGCAACAAAGTATTTCATGTTTTCTTCATGGCAAATTCAACTTGTACAAATTGTATATTCAACTTATTGCTTGCTTAGGCACTTCTTGAGGCTTGCCAGAGTGGTGTACTGGTTACATATTCTCACCAGCTTGGGAGCAGGACTTTTTAAGATACTGGATGCTCTCCCTACTAACTGGTTGCAACATGTACAGTGTACCTTTCAGTGGATAAACATCTTCTCACAGCATCTCGAAATTGTGTGTGTGTGTTTTTTTTTTGTACAACATTGTACAATGTAGTTTACTGTAAAAGTGGATATTTTAGTGTGACTAATTTTTCGCGCTTGGCCGGGTCGGAAGAGTTTCACATGTTTTTAATTCCGCGGAATCAAGACATCACGCACAGGCACATATGGTAAGCAAAAATATTCGCGTGCTTTTATTTTCGCGCTAGTTTCTGGTTGCGCGAAATGCGCGAAAATTTTAAGACCGCGAAAATTTCCACCTGTACAGTAGTTGTATTGACGAAATGGATAGGCAGCATTCAGACCGACTTTCCCTCACCATAGAGCTACATGTACTTTCAACACGATTAATAAAACCAATAATTCCATCCTCAGCGCTCTTGGCATGTGATATCTCTGTAATATGCCACTGAAGGTGTGGATTTATAGAGTCATAGAGATGAGAGAGGTACATGTATGGATACAGTGAAAACTTTTTTTTTAAATTATGAGGCAACACCATCATTCAAGACATTGATGCTGATGACATTTGGATACTTTGTTGCTGTATCATCAGTGAGCATGCTCATTGGATACACAAGGATCCATTCGTGCAGATGTTCCTGGCTGTTGTGTTGACTCCAAGGTGGATATGTTTTAAATGTGGTCTACAATGTACTTATGTGTAGAAAGTGCTAATTTCAAGTATTAAAGGGAAGACCAACAGTGAAAACTCCATTGTCTTGCCTTTAGGAGTCCATTGTCTAAATACTTCTTGGAATGACAGCTGCTGTTTATCAGTCAGGATTACAAGAGGTGGGAATGGATCAAACCGTTGTAACAGGGTAGCAAGATCGTCTAAAATCAACAGTCTTCCAGTGGCAGAAAGCAATTTAAGTCTGCTTGTTTTTATATTATTGAGTAATGTGCAGACATGATTATTTACTCAAGTATAGAAATGTCTTACTATCCTCAAGCAATTGAAACTAATCACCACCCTGTTTCACTGGGCCACAGTGTTGTTTCTGCCACTTGTCTAATATGAGGTGTCATGTCCATTACGCAAAGTGTCATGTCTGTTACGCCATTTACAGGAAAACTAGAAGTGGTATAGAAAACTGGTTTCCACACATGCAAGGGGATTCAATCCTAACATAGAAAATGCATTTGCAGCAACTTTACACTAATTTCCTCTTGGCTATGAAAACTTATAGTAAAAAATATAACGGACATGACACTTCTAACGTTATAGAAATCACACAACTTTTAGGATCAATGGGTCAAAAACTGACGAACGCTATTGGAAGTTCCGTTGATATATACACTGGACTACAATTTAAAAGCTGAACAAGGCCTCTAAGACATACAATTGTATCTGGCCTTCTTTAGAGACAGGAACACTAAACTCTTTAAAAAAAACCCAAATTTTTGTGTCATTGCAACTGAAGGAAATACCAAATTTTGTCCTGACAAAGATGCCACTTGTGGAAAATGAAAATATATATGTTACTTTTTTAGAATATTTGAGAACTGAAGTGATTCTCAAAACTTCATTTTTTCACTAAAGTGAACATTTCTCATGGAATTGCCCTTTTACACCTTCAAATGCTGCAGAGATATAATTGAAACTGTATCCAACAAGGATCTATACAGTACATCTTGCAACCACAAAAAGAGCATACAAATTTAGGGCCACATGTCATGACATTTGTAAAGGACAGTGCTCGAATAATGTTCATCATGGTTCATTGACTGGATCGTGCCTGACTGACAAATTGGGGGTCTTATGGCATTTTTCACTTGTGGTAAACTCAAGTGCCAAAGTCCAGCCAAAATGTTTTTTTGGACAACATTTTCAGAAGTAAGTTTCCCCCAATTCTAACCATGTTCATGAAAGGGAAACTCTGCTTCATGATGACATTGACCTAGATTTTAAAGGTGGAATAGTGAGAGCTTTATTGAAATAACAAGAGAAAGAGTACTTGCCATTGTAACAAATCTAATACTGATTTAAAGAAAACAAATAATCGTACAACTATCTTTACATGATTGTTGTGCATTGCAAAGAAATGATATTATGCAGAGATCAACAAAATATATATTTATAAAAAAATTATATGAACAATATGCAGAATGTGATAAATCATGCCCTTAATAAGAGTGAAAAATCTGCAGTCATATCATATATAAGAACATAAGTGAGCCTAGTAAAATGGCTGAATCATTCAACTCACATTTTTCAAGGTTGGTGGAAATCCTGCCCCAAATATTCCCACCTAAGGGCGGACGTCCACTTGGGCGCGGACAAGCTCCGGAAGGGTTGCGGAAGCAAATTTTGTTATTTCGGCATCCTGTCCGCGACAGACGCGGAATAACTTTGTGAATCGGCTTGTCCTGGGACATTCCTAGGACTGTCCGCGGACTGTCCGCGGACTGTCCGCGGACAGACTGCGGACAAACCTAGGAATCACTCCGGAAGAGCGCGAAATACCTCGGAATATGCTAATCGTAGCCGGGCAGCGCGGAAACATCTAGGATTACACCAGGAATGAACGCGGACAATCAGGATGCCTTCCGGACAACACAAGTTAGGCATGCGGACAAACTGCGGACAATACCAGGAAAATGGAAAGGTATAAATTTGGCGCTGACTTTGACTTTTCCTCATTTGACTGCTAGCCGTCATTGATGCTCCTTGTTGTGCTTCCGCAGTAGCGGCTGATATTATATTGATATGATTGGTCAATATTATTTGATGATAGAATGTGACCACCAAAAGTCGAAGAATAGGATTGTCTGCATGTCGGCTGACGACTCATTTTTTTTTTTTTTTGATTTGTCTCATCTGGGAGAACAATTTTTTCTCTGCCTACAGTCACATGGATGATATTCGCAAACTTTTTGAACCATATATATATATATATATATATATATATATATATATATATGATATACATAAAAATGTAAATGTATATACATATATATATGTATATATAATCATGTTGATAAGGTAGTCCATGTTTGGGCAAGATAAAAAGATAAGTAACAAAACTGCAACAAAGTTCATGCTGTATTCACCAACGGTTTATTTCTTCACAAGAAAATCATTTAGGTAAAGAATATTTCTGAAATGATTTGTGATGCTTAATGTGTACTTTTAACACTCAGCAAAAAAAAAAAAAAAGAAAGACAGAAATTTCACACTTTTTCGAGTTCATGATTTATTGCTTTTTCTCTCATTTCACTTGAATTTTGAAGTGACAGAAAATTCTTCATTTTCCTCCATCATCTTTAGCTTTCATTGTTATTTTGGGCTTCAAAGATATTACATTGTAATGAGACCACAGGTATGTCTTTGCAATTGAATTCATGCTTTTTAGTGTGATGAATTTGTCTTTTGTTCTAATATGTTGTATCATTAGAAAGCATTTACGTATGAATAACAACTTGTTCATGTTTATAATTATAATACATTAACATTTAGCCAAAAATTCTATGCTTTTTTTTTCTGAGTGTACTTCCACCTACTTTTGTGATTTTTCAGCTGGGCTGTCACATGGGACAACATAGTTTGTTTGCAAATAAAATACGAAAACAACATGAAGGAAAATGTACTATAGTAAGTAATAGGAACAAGGAAGGTCACTCAGATGAAAAATAATTTCTGAAAACATCAAATCAAAACAAACTTACTAGGAAGTTAGGGGGCTGATTTCACTTCTTTCTGGTTGCTTTTGGCACAGTCTCTACTACCTTCTTCTTTGCCTTCTGGGACCGGAAATTCCTTAGATTTACCTGTTCTTCATCACTAGACGAAAGGTGTGCCTGTGATGGAGATATTTGCATGGGGGCCTCGCCTCCCTTCTTGCTCATTTTGCGTTTCATTGGCATGACGCTCGCGGAAAGTGTCGACATTTTCATGTCTGGATCACAAAATTTCCGCATAGGTTCCGGACACTTGCATATATAGATCCGCATCGGCTCCGCGCTGTCCTAAAACATTCCTGGTGTCTTCCGCTTTCATTCGGGAAGCTTCCCCACACCGCGGGATTCTTTCCGGAGCGTGTGCGGAAGGAGCGGAAGGGTTCCGGACAAGCGGGACATCCTCAGGACATCGTCAGGACAAGTCGCCGAAGGTGTCAGGAAGTTCATTTCCGCGTCCAAATTTTGGTCTCGATCAAAATTTGGACGCGGAAATTTTTCTCTCTCCCGAAGGTGCGGAAACGCCCGGACATGTTTAGGACAATGAGCGGACACGTTCAGGAACGTGCGGACAGGTTGCCGAAGGAGTGCGGAATACCAAATTTGCATTCCGGGTCTTGTCCGGGTCTTGTCCGCGCCCTAGTGGACGCCTGGTCTAAACAAGCAGTTCATGAATATCTGTGGGATCCAAATCCCAGTGAAATTCCATTGAGGTGTGAGGAATATTGTAAATAATCTGAAAAGGCACAAAAACCATGGCTAATGTATGAAATAGATAAGCACCTTTTTAAGAAAATTATCATGGATCAAATCATTCAGTCCCTGATCCATATGTTTAATTTGTTTTTAGCAGTTGGCCATGTACCAAATGTCATGAAGCTACCTGGAGTCATTCTTGTATTAAAAAAAAAGACAATCAATTAGTGAGTAAATCAAACCATGAATAAAAAGGATGAATTAAATGAAAATAATTTTGATGAACCAAGAGGGGAATGCCCTTCCATGTTATTGACTGCCACACAAGCAGAATCTAATTATGAACATTTGAGGACTACAGTATTTTTTTGCAAACATTAAGTAAGAACTTGTGAAATGTTTGTAATCATCTCCATGTTTGCATGGTGATGTGAGTGAGGAAGAGAGGTTTGCGATAACACCATGGACTTCACGAAGGTGGTACAATCTTTGTCCATGGTTTAAACCATGGACAAAGACCATAGTTTTGTATAGGGCACCAAGTGTCGCATGGCCTATTTCATTACGAAATCAGACAAATGTCCATTTCGTTACAAATTGTTAACATTTCATCAACGAAATGATCATTTCATAAATGGTCATTTCGTCAGTGAAATGACTGATTTCATAACGAAATAGGCCATGCGACACTTGGTGCCCCATACAACCTACGGTCTTTGTCCATGGTTTAAACCATGGACAAAGATTGTACCACCTTCGTGAATTCAGACCCATGTGTTCGTAATCCTTGAAAGGACTGTTAGATGGCAAAAGAAGAATGTAGAGAGAGAAGAGTGGAGGAGGATAGAAACAGGGAGAATGTAAGGAAGGTTCTCAAATGCTTAATGCATGGCTCGACACTAACTTCTTTGTTTGGTGGCCCGATGGGGCCACCAAAGTCCTAAATTTCAAATTTTTGGTGGCCCGAGAGAAAAACTTGGTGGCCCGAAAAAACACAGTAAAAAAATGAAAAGTCCTTTTTTTTAATGAGTCAAATATTTAAGTTTTATGATAGCAAGAATTAGAAGTTGGACATAATCTACTCAACAAACTTGCAACACTCACTCTCAGGCACTCATTCAGTCCTTTTCATCCATCCTTTAAACAAATTTAACTGCTAATTTCCGGCGCAAAAAGTTACGAATTTATTGACATACTTTTCAAAAAATTTTGGTGGCCTGAGGCGGGCCACCAAATTTGCCCTTTTTAAAAATTTGGTGGCCTGACTTTCATTTTTGGTGGCCCCGGGCCTCCGGGCCACCATTAGTGTCGAGCCCTGCTTAATGACTTCGGTTATCCTCTCACTTCACTTTGTGAGACATTATTCAGAAGTTCACATCTTTTTATTTTCCACTTCTCTCTCTTGTATCTATATTTTCCATCCTTTTCCTTCCCCCTCTACTCTTTCCTTTCTATTTCACCTTCCTCCTCCCAACAACCTCCGAACTCTTCACTTGATTCTCACTCTCTTCTTCTTTACCATTGTCCCTGACTCTATTCTCCCATGTCCATTAGTGCAACCTCAGTTCACAGTTCACAGCTGCCCTACGAACGTCACCATTTGCCTTCCTTATGTCACTTTCCTCCTCCACTTTCTTCTCTTAAGGTTCTTCTCTCACCAATTAACAATCTTTTCAAGGACTGCATACACATGGTGTTACTGCAAACCTTTCATCCTCATTTGCCATCATGTTAAACTGTCAGTAATGATGTCTGCTATTTGTGTATTTTTTTCTTGTTTTTTTTTTTTTACCAATAATGACTGCCATAATTTAAACCTGTTGATACATAATATATTCTCTCTTTTTTTGTGGTTCAATGGCATTTGCTCCTGCAACAGTTGCTCCCGCGAAATATCTTCATGCTAAGCCAAATTTAAATTCTACCCACAAACATAACTCTAACTCTGATCCTAATCCTCACATCAAACTAAACCTAAAACCCTATCCCTAACCCTAATGCTAACCCTAAGTACTTTAATAGACAAAATAAGACAGAAGCAACTGTCGCAGGAGCATGTTATGTTGTGTTGCCATTTATTGTAACTGCCTTGTGATATAGGTAGAGACCATTATTCATATCACAAGCAGCTTGGGGTACATTGCTTGGATCCATCTATAAAGATTAAATTGACATTTAAAGACAACAAAGTTGAAGTACTCATATTTTGACTCGTGTTATACTTTCCTCAAGTGACAACTACAAAAAGAAAATTGCTTGTATCATAACTATTCACCAAAGAGAGTAACATTGTTGAATCATCAGGCCATTCAGCAGATAACCACTTGGTACAGTCTGTCCTTGAAAGGGATATTTTACAGGTTCTTTCAACATGAATTTTTCTTTGCCAGTGGAGTGTGAGACGAATTAAGGAGAATCAGTCCAGTATCTTCTGTTGAGTTCAATGGACAGAGATTAAAGAGAGGGAGAGAGAGAGAGAGACACGCACACACACACACACACACACAAACACGCACACACACACACACACACACTATGGGGTGGTGATGGTTAGAGTAGGTTGAGGAGGGAAGGGAAAAGAAAAACACCTGGTGTCTAATTTGAAGGATGAAGAAAAGAGATGTGTTCACACATTCCCTGTAGAAATTATCAGGGGTGTTTGCTTCTATTCTGGAGAAGATGTGCAGTAGATAGCACAGTCTCAAATATAGCTTGAGGCAAGAGACTGAGTAACGGTAAATGTGTGGGCATATTTTTGCTCCCATTTTGCTTGTTTACAGCTTCGTTGTCATGGATTAAAGTGATATAGGCATCTTAGCAGCAGCATGGATGCTCTCAGTGGATCTGCCTGATTTGTAGCATACCACTGTTTGCCCATTCTTTCCTTCAGTGACATTTCAATCTTAACACAATCACAATGTAATTACACTATTATGCGCTTTTGAAAACATAGCATTGCACAGTATGACCTTCTAGTACTATATTATGCACTAATACTAAACCTGTGTTGTCAACATCTGCACAGTATTCTGGTCCCTGTTGCATAAGAAGATGCAATCAAACATACGTCAGGTATCAGCCAATCAGAATCGAGTATTCAGTGTTTGATTTTCAGACTTATATTTGATCTGAACTTTTATGCAACAGGGAACTGATATCTACAGTGTACTGTCAAAGACCCCAAATTAATACAGTGGCCATATCTTTCTTCTGGCCACTGCTGGACATGAACATTGGGGTAGCCTAAGCTGTTACTGTCTTTTTGTGTCTAACTGTTACGACCAAAATCACACTGAGAATGATCGCACAAAAGAAACCATCAACTAATGTTCAGGTGGTTTATTAACAGTGATATTGTGGGTACAGACTCGTAATTGGTTTTCACATCAGTACAATAATGATCACTAGAAACAAATAAAAGTCAGTAATGGAATCACTTACATGTATTCCAGGCAAATCCTAAATCACAAAGTCCCTACAGTTCCCTGGTAGTGTCCAGATATGATGTTCGATGCACAGATGAATGATCCGCAATGCACCGATGAATGATACCTCCGACGTAAATCCAGAGGCGCAGGTTGTGATAATCCTCGGTATAAATCCGGGGTAAAGATCCAGGGTATATGTCCACAGCGAAATGTGCAGAATCCAACGTTGTGATGACCACGTCCAGTCGATGCGTTGAATGATGATTCAGCCAATTAAGTAGCTAGGAATCCAGCCCGTCACAGCTTCGCCGTAACAATGTCCGTTGACATTAAAATGGAGTCTATCTCCAATGTAAGCAAATTAATTATCTGCAGGCAAAATGTCTCCCAGGCCTTCTCTCCACAAACATAACAGGTCAGCAGGTAACACAGGACTGACTATAACAAGTCGCTTCAGAGCCAAAAGTGACGTAACTCTCAGAGCAGTGGTGTTAGGTACTCTGCCTACTGCAGAATTTCTCTGGCTTATATACTATCCATTCACCCCCTTCTAGCACATTCTGTAACTCTCTCCAACCTGGGGTCACACACCTGAACATACTAGCAAGTCCTAGTTCCAGGAATCCTGGATGACTCACGGCATAACATCATTGCCAAAATTAACTACCAATCACATTGGGCTACAGGGAAAGTGCCTCACTCAGCCAAACATGTAAGCACTTCCTAGAACATTCTGGAATGGGTGAAATCATTCTAGATTGAGTGAGCTATAATGTATTTCCTGTTACATGTATATACTGTAGCTACATTGTATATCACCTAGAAAATTCTCCACTGATCTGGTCAACCTGTATGTACTATATCTATACCACATAGAATGTTCTCCATTAATCTGGTCAACCTGTGTACATACACATTAAAACAACCATGTACATGTATGCAGTACATCATACATGTACATAACTACTAGTTTGTACATTTGTGACACTAACAAGCATCAGCATTATTTATCTAAAGATGACATGAAGTTTTGGTACCCTACATACAAAGTTTCCCTGAGTTTGCCTTGTCTTAGTTTGTGTTTCAGGTTAAAGTACCTTTCATATAACTAACACAATGAGACTTACTTGCCCCAAAGTGCTCTCATATCCTAGTAATTATGCAATAATGGTTTCGGAAATTTCGATGTTAATCCAGGTTGAAAAAGTAACGGCTCATTCGAATTTTGAGGATTTAGCTCCCTCGATGATCATTCCGCGTGTAACTTGTGAGAACCGGATCGCCAGTTATCCGGGCAGTGTGCTAACACTGCTCTGTGTGTGCGATGCGGTAATGCGTGCATGCCTGCGAGTAGTACAGTGCCGACAATGCGTGATCGCAGATAATGGTTGGTGAGCCGCCGATCGCTGCTATGTCTTGCTTGTGTGTACATGGTACAACGAAGATGGGTTTGACAGCAGTTAGAGCAGCCATTGCAGGATGGAAACAAAAACAAATACAATTTGTCAATTTGGTCAATTTGGTCAATTGTATTCATTTATGATCAGAAATTATATCATTTCATATTGCCATCAACAGATGATCATTGATGTCTATTCATGTTATCAAATGATGTTGTATAAATACGATATTGCACAAATGTTTCATGCATGAGTACATATAACTGTCACATTCAAAATAGATGCCCCTCTAGCAACATTTTGTCACTGACATTTCTTGTGAGCATTTTGCTTTGACTGGTTGAACAAGTTCCTGTCAGTGGAATCGTTGCAGTGTAATGTGTGGTTGGTAACAGAATGGTTGAATGAACCAGAAAAGAGACATGCCTCGTGAGCAAAATCAGCATATTTAGGCCAACATTCATCCTTGGCATTTAATTCCACACATGAAGAAGTGGGGGCATTCCACTCAGTCTGCTTGCCTGATATTTGGCAGAAGTGTCCTCTTTTTAGAGTTTAGCTGTGACCTTTCCGAGAGGAATCAGCTCAAGGCCCTGAGAGTGATCACTTCATGATCCACTGAGTTAGGCATTAAAGAGGTGCCATGGCCGAGTAGGATGAACTCCCTCTCGACAACAACACTAACTTGCCTGTGTGTGTGTGGGGGGGGGGGGGGGGTCTGATGGGGCCACCTAAGGCTGAGTGTTGGGGATAACAAGGATCAATTTATAGAAAGTGACCAGAGGATAGAAATAGAAACCAGGAGAGGGTGGGTGAGATTGCTCATGTATCTAACTATCCTACCTTTTTCTTTCTTTCTTTTTTTCAGGTTTGTTCTTTAAACTGGTGAAAATAAAACCTTCTCTGAAAAATACCCTGTCATCTTCTTTCTTGATTGATATTGACTGTCACTCTTTACAATAACTAAGAAATCAAAGTTGTGGGGGAAGCTTTTCAAAACCGAAGAACCATGATCTGGCACAAGGTAGCCCAAGGTACCGTCATACCCCAGATTATGGTGTTGTGTTTGAGTCATTTCATATGCAGCAGTCACACTCTGCTTTCATGGTGACCAAATTTTAGCAGTCAGGGATATGATCTCAGTGCCAATTCATCCTTCCTATTATGTGTTTATTGTAATATTTTGTTTCATTTATCATACTTTTTGGACAGTAATTCAGAAAGAGACAGCTTTGATCCACAAAGTCTGCTCATGATTACTTGTTTTTGTCTGTGGACTGATAGTGCATCCTGCTATAGCTGCAGGCAGTAAGCATTATGCTGTTTGGTACTGTTTTGATCAGAGAGAGATAAAAAAAAGATTATCTTAACGGGATCATCATATTTAGTGTGTGTTCATTTATTGCTGTGTTAAGATTTCAAACACAACAAAATCTTCTGGCATAAAGCGCTAAAAATTCTTTTCACCCATTTTGGGGGTATTACCCTGGGTACAGGGCTGAAAGGAAAAAAAATGTAAACAAAATGACAAATACAAGACTCTATTTAGTTGCTAAAAATACCCCGGAGTACCAAATACTGCATCATATGGCAACCGTTGTAATCATGATTACGGGACCTCTCAATGGAAGTAGGTAATCATAAATCCTAGTTGCAAAGAAAAGCAAGATACCAGTTCAGATTTAAGCATAAACCAACCAATGTCTTAACATCATTTATCTAAGTTAGATGTTGAAGTCGGCAGGAAAAGATATAGGACACCTTGCTCACTGTAAAAGTGTATATTTTTTGCGCGACTGATATATATTATGGGGGGATAAGAAGAGTTTCGCGTTTCTTTTAATTCCGCAGAATCGAAATTGCAGCTACTGAGACATTTGGCAAGCAAAAACATTAGAGTGCTTTTATTTTTGCGCTAGCTTCTGGTTGCGCAAAATGCGTGAAAATTTCTACACCGCGAATATTTCCACTTTTACAGTATATGAATGTAAAGTCATGTGCACAGTACTCCTTGATAGATTTTCACATGGAATGTCTGTGGTAATTTCTTACTTTATGTTAAAAATTTGCCTTGGCTGCAATGTTAAAGTTAGTAAAGGACTTACTCTTACAAATGACAGGAAATTCAAATCTAAAAATATGGATTTGAAAATAGTGTATGCAGTCTAATTTTGTAGACTGCAGCCTTCACAATTTTGCCACTAAAAAAAAAAAGACCGTCTTGCCTTGTTTTGGTAAAAACAAGGCGAATGATTTTATATAAAATCCCCCCCCCCCCCCCCAAGAAAAAAAAAATTAATTACAAATCCACTGACAAACAGGATATTTCAAGGGTTTATGCCCAAATCCCCCCCCCCCCCCCACACACACACACACATCTAGTTAGCCTTTCCCTTCAACATTCAAACATATTTCACAGATACTAAACTATGGCTTCTCAGTCTTGAAGTATGCAGTCTGCTTGTAAGTGTAGGATTGAAATTCTTTTTTTTTTGTATAGTACTAGGCCCCCTATTCGCATTATGGAACAGGTTTTATTTTGATTTTAGTATTGATTAATATAATCATTGTATTTTTTTTTCTTGTGTGTGTAGAATTAAGTTATTCTGTTGTCAGTGAAACAGTGTTGATGGTAAAGTTTTGTGTCTTTAATGTATGGCAAGGACCCCTTTGAAAGTCAGCCCTAACTGTGGCTGAAAGGGTAATCCTTCCCATGAGTGGAGAAAGAATAAATAAATAAAATGAATAAAGTGATAGTGTCCTTAGTGTCGGCACTTAATCCTGATGTTTTGGTCCTTCAGAGTGAATTTGAAGTTGCCAAACCTGGAGTTGCTTGCTTTTATATAAAACACTTAGAATTAATTCCATGATGGCCACACACACACAAAAAAAGCTCAAATGCCTACAATAAAGTATAGTCATGATGACATTTAAAGGTCCAGTTTACCTTTTGGAGAAGTGATTTAAAGAATTTTCAAGATATCACATTTGATGCACATGTGTAGGTCTGTTGTATCACAAACCATCCTACCATATATATTTTTTGCAATAAAGCCTAAAATATGAGATATCAGTATTTTTCTAAATAAACCATAACTGTAGACGGTTTAGTCTGGAAACATTCTTATTGTAATTATTGTTCACATTTTGTGTATTACTTAACATTGATAATACGGATTCAAATTTTCACAGGGGTTGTTTCTATTCCTAACTCGCATTTTAGAATTACTTTGAAGCACTAATGCTGGGTTTTTGTTTCATCTGCAAATGGTAAATTATGCCTTTAAGTTTCGGTTGAAATCTAACACGGCTGTGATGATACAGATCTGATAAGTACAACAAGGTGAATGCAAACTTTGCAATCGAAATGAACAAAAGGATAATTCTAGAAATACTCCTGTTGCACTTTGCATGACCCTTACAGCTGAACCACAATCTGTTATGTGCTCTTGTGCAAAATTGATGAAGATTGGAAGGAATTTGATAAAGGCAGGGGCACTAAATCTTTGGCTACTAACTGCAAGCTGCAAGTGCTGTATTGTTGACATTAAAGTGAGGTATATCCTAAATCTGGGTCTCCCATACTGTTAAGTTCATCAAATGAGGCATTGGACCGATGGTGAACTACTCCCGTTGCATTAGTCTCACAAATATGTGATGTGCAATGACCTCATCATACGTGGCCAAACACATCAACGAGCTGGACGCCTGCAGGCAGAATTAGAACAGATGCACCATGGGGCAGTGATGTTCTACAGAACAGAACACTATAGCTGGATGGTGTATAGTGCTGTCACAGTCCATAGAGAAAATTCTCTATACTGATGCTTAATACATTTTACCACATGGTCCATCTTAACATGAGCTTGCCTTACCATGGCTAACTGTGCCACATGGTATGAAAACTCTCCTGAAATTTAGTTTCAAGTTTCAAGTTTCTTTATTTCACCAAAGCATGGAACATATTAAAAAACAATGCATACATCAATATTCGGATACGACTACGAACATATCTTACAGTGAAAAGGAAAACAAAACACAAAAAACAAAAAACAAAAAGAAAACAACAGAAATAGATTGACAATAACACATATATGAATAGGTTTAACAGATATGCTATGGAAGGTAGCAGCCAGAAAGGAAATGTCCCTTATTTTTAGCTGACCTAAAATCATTCATTCAATTTCAATTACATTTATCTATAGTGTGTTCAATTGAAGTAAAATGTAGGAACAGGACAAGACAAGACAAGACAAAACAAAGCACACAATGACAACAAAATACGGGATGTCTTGAATCATAAAGAATAAAAGATTATACTCTTGACCTCAATGAGTTTGGCTATAATTATAAAAGAGAATTTTTTTGTAACCAGATTTAAATGTATTCAAAGAGTTAGCATTACGAATTGCACAGGGGAGAGAATTCCACAGGGTAGGACCAATGTAAATGATAGATCGTTGATAAAAAGAAGTATGGGATAGAGGTAGGTGAAAATCATTCGCGGATCGCGTGCTATAATTATGAATTTGATTATTAAAAGTGAACAAATCTAAGAGAGTCTTTGGTAATAAACGATTTTTACACAAATACATAAAAATGCCAGCTTGATATTTGTACATATCATTCAACTGCAATATCTTCAGGGATAAAAAAAGTGGCTGGGTATGGGCAAGAAAAGTGGCATGGGAAATGATTCGTATTGCACGTTTTTGAAGCATTAAAAGTCTTTGAATGTAACATTCGTGAGCATTGCCCCAAACAGTTATTCCATAATACAAATGAGGTAAAATTATAGCATTATAGATTGACTTTAAAACAGACTTTGGGAGAAAAGTAAGTTTATACATTACACCAATATTTTTTGATAATTTATTACAAACAAAATTAATATGATTCGACCAATTCAATTTATTATCTACATGAACTCCAAGGAATTTCACTGAAGATGTCTGCATAATTTGACAACCACACATGTTAATAAATACACTGTCAGTGTTAATTTTTTTCTTTGTAAATATCATAATATTAGTTTTTGATATATTGATTAATAATTTGTTCACTCGCAGCCAATTTGTAACATATTGCAATTCCTTATTAAAAACCTCTTGCAGAGAATCAATATTATCATGAGACAGAAATATACTTGTATCGTCTGCAAATAAAATATATTGTAGAATATTAGAAACATTGGGTAAATCATTTATATACAAAAGAAATAAAATAGGCCCGAGGATCGATCCCTGGGGCACTCCACATCTTATGTTTTTGTAATCTGATATATTATTATCAATGGACACAAACTGTTTACGATTGCTCAAATAACTTTTCAAAAGTTTTAAAGTGACTCCACGAAATCCATACGCACTTAACTTAGCTAAAAGAATATTATGATCAAGTGTGTCAAATGCTTTGCTGAGGTCTAAAAATAAGCCAAGTAAAATTTTCCCACTATCTATTGCACAGATCACCTTATGAATAAATTCAATCAAAGCAGAAGATGTGGAGTGCCCCGGTCTAAATCCATATTGATTTTTCTTAATGATATTGCACTTCGTAAGAAATTCAACAAGCCTATTGGAAATACATTTTTCAAAAACCTTGGAAAAAACAGATAACACTGATATTGGTCGATAGTTTGTCATTACATCAGAGGAACCACTCTTTAGGATTGGTACAACTCTGGCTATCTTCAATCTATCTGGAAAAATACCAGATTCCATACACTGATTAAATATTGCACATAGGGGTTTACATAACAAATGAATAGCTCTTTTAACAATTCGAACATCAATATTGTCATATCCAGCACTTACATCTTTCTTAAAATTGTTTACAATATCAATTATTTCTTTACAAGTAATTGGTTTAAAAAATGCGGTTGACTCAACCTTTTTAACATATTGGAGATAATCATACTCATATGAATCATCAAAAGAAGAGTTAATATCATTACCAATATTGACAAAAAATGTTTTCAACAAATTACAAATCTCTTTGCTATCTACTACTGTTTCACTGTTACACTTAATAGATTTAATGTTTGTTTTCGAATTACACTTTTTCCCCAAGGCAGTGTTTATCACATCCCATGTCTTTTTACTATTGCCACTACTGTCAGCTAGCTTTTTCTCATAATATTTCTTTTTAGCTAATTTCACCATATTAGTAACTTTATTTCGATATTTCTTATAAAGAGCTTTACGATAATCAGTCGGATTCTTCTTATACAATTTATACATTTTGCATTTCTTCCTTATCAATCTACGAATATCTTTTGTACACCATACATTATCATTTTTCCTGTGTTTACAATTTGAAATTAATGGAAATGATTCATTATATTTGTCAGTGACTGAATCAAAAAAGTTATCAAAGCTAATATTACCATCATTTCTATCACATACCCATGACATGGATTCCAATGACCGTAAAAAATATATGATATTATTTTCATTTAAATCCCTCTTTACTTGTCTTTGGTCTCTTTTTACCAATGAAATGACACTTTTACAAATGCAATAAACAGGAAAATGATCTGATATATCAGTAAGAATAACTCCGGACTGGATTTGGCAAGAATCATTGGTGAAAATATTGTCAAGTAATGAAGCGGAAGAGTCAGATACACGTGTAGGATGACGAATCAAAGGTAGCATAGAATTCAGTAACAACAATTCCACAAATTCATTTACATATTGCACATGCCCTACTTTAAGCAAATCAATATTAAAATCTCCCATCAAATAAAAAATTTTCTTTTCTTTCTTTACAATATCTAAAATATCATTCAAAGACTCACAAAAGTCTTTAACTGACTTATTGGGTGGTCTATATACAACACAAATTAGAATAGAGGAATTGCAATTTGTTATTTCTATAAAAATACTTTCTAAAAAATCAGTATTGGTATCAAGGTCACAACGGGTTTTAAAAGATATGTCTTTGTGTACATATAATCCAACACCTCCTCCGCGTTTTGTTTTGCGGCTGTTACCAATAAACTCATAACCATTCATATTGCACAATGATAAAGGGGAATTATCATTTATCCATGTCTCACTGATGTCAACAATTTTAGTTTGCATGGACAAAGAAGATAAAAAAAGTGATAAATCATCAAAATTATGACACAAGCTTCTCACATTAATATGAATACAAGACAAATATTTACTCAAATCATCATTAGAATATTTATTTTCTATAAAATCATTAAACTCCTCAGGTGTACAATTTGTTTGAAATGACTCATTATTTACTTCAGATTCAGGTGGTGATAAATATTCATTAAGAGTATCAAAGTCTACATCATCAAGACATCCTAGAAATCTACGCTTACATGACATTACACACTATTGCACACAAAATACAAATATACAAACATATACAGTGAATATAACAAACTGAAATACACAAGAAAAGGAGTAATATACCAATTGGAGATAAAATGATGCTTGGAGGGTTGTCATTTTTCAGAAACGATTAGTTAAAAGTTAGGATGAAAACTAATGTCATTATTCTAATTGCACAAAACCAAAGTTAAAATGAAGATGCCATGTTTATGAGGATCAACATTGCACGTACTACAACCTGGTCAGATCGGCTTTGCTGTGAATTTGTCTCCGCATTGTCTTCCTGTCTGATGTCCTCACTGCGACGATGATTCTACCATCTTGTGACCAAGCGGAGACAACTTTGCTGTTCTGTGTTCTACTGGCAAGAAAGGCATCATGGAGGAGAGATCGATTGGGGTCGGTCAAGTCTTCACAGATGCTCAGGCCGGTGCCTTTGAGTTTCTTTCTGTTCGTGAGCAGGCGTTGGCGAAGTCGGTATGATGTCATCTTCACAATTATCGCTCTCGGCTTGGATGATCCGACTGGTGGTGGAGATCGTCGTTGAACGCGGTGACTGCGATCAATGTCGTCTCGTCGTAGCTCCACTCCGAGGTTCTGGTTGGCGATCCGACAGACAACGTCATCTGTATTTTCCTTGTCAGCTTCCGGGACACCAAAAATGCGCAGACAGTTTCTGCGGGAGTACTGCTCCTGGTTGTTCAGGTCAGGTTGCAGTTTTGCAATCAGGTGGCGATCCTTTTCAGCATTAGCTTTGAGTGTGGCAAGATCTCGCTCTGAAGAGTCTACTTTATGCTGAAGATCAAGTATCTGCCCAGCCTGTTCCTCGAGTCTAGTGAAGAGCTCCTGGAATTTGGAGTCAAGTGCTTGCATCACAGCTTCTTTCATGACCTTCAGCACCTCATCATCCTGGAGGATCTCCTTAATGAGGTTCTTTGTTGTCCGGGTACCAGCCATTGTGTCGTGAAGAAGTAAACCCAGGTGGCAAGAACAATACACAGTCCAGTGAGGCAACTTCAATAGAATCAGCAGAGCAAGTAGAGGCAATTTCAATGGGATGAGTGGGGCAAGATAAGGCAACAAAGGTCTTATAGCTGAACAATCCAGTTAGACCACATGAAGATGAGTGTATGGGACTGCTGCTTGTCCACAATCCAAAATGTGCAGTCAGATTACTAAGTAGAAGTTGACAAGAGTGTGCAAAAATCTCAATAAAAGTATAAAGTTCTCACCACATAAGATTCTCCAAGCATCCAAAAGGCAAGAGTATCACATCAGCGCATATTTGTGATCGCAAAAGTGTGAATTTTAAGCAAAAATGACGAGCTTGTTGAGCAGCTTGCCTCCAGCTTGCCAGCTTGCCTGTTTGAAGTGAATAGAGTGAGTCTTTCCCGACAGGTACTTTAACCCACCCGAAATACGTGTTGTAGCAAAATCAGTCCGTCCTCAACAGGTTAAATAATGAGTTCAGAGATGGCCAAGGCTGTGACCTCATTTTAATACCTCACATTGCTACAGTAAAGATCAAAGTTTAAGCCCCCGTTCCACTATCACGATCTGGACCCCGATCTGTCCCGATTAAGCAGATCGGGAGAGAGTGGCAAAAGCGTACGGGGATCGGAAGCATCGTAGAAGCAGCGTTTGGAGGTCGGGGTTAGAGTGGGCATTTTTTCAGATTGGGAAGAATTTGAACCTGTTCAAAATTTCTTCCCGATCTCCCCGATCAAAATTGACCTATTTTGAATCATAAGACAAGCGGGAAGAGCGTAGTGACAGCGTAAACACCGCGGGATGAGCGTAACAAGGTCTTTCTGAGCGTATTGACATCGGCACAAGAACGGGAAGTAAACTTTGACACCAACGTGGTTCCACTGCTGAGCCGCTCTTCCCTGATCAAAGCACGATCTTCCCGCTTTAATGCTGCTCTTACTACCTTCTCTACTCTCGTATAGAATCAAGGCCTGTTCCTACAACACTCTCAGTACGCTTCATTCCCGCTTTAGTTATGCTGTTTCCGCTTCAGTTACGCTGTTTCCGCATTAGCTACGCTGTTCCTACGCCTTCCCAGACTCAATTAATCATATCTTCCGCTCTCGCCCTCGTGTTTGAAGGAATAAACAGGCCCTATCAACTAGCACAAAAGGTGCAAGAAGAAAACAAAACATACAAAAAGCAGTACCTTAGCAGAAGGAAAAATCCTGTAATTACTGAGGTAAAATCACACCCCATGGCCTACATTCATATACATTTACAGACACACATACATGCACACACAGACTCATATATGTGACCTTGCATCATACATCCAACAAAAAGTTGCCGGACATGAAGATTTAGTTAAGAAAAATTCTGAAAGAGCAGACTCTGAGCTTTAAAGTGATGTATAACTCAGTTCAAATGGATTCTCCTAACCTATCTATATATAGTTTCAAGTTTCAAGTTTATTTATTCATTTGTCTTTCTTCCAACAATAAGCAATATAACAATAACATAACAATAAACATTGACACTTTCTTTCAAGAGTATATAGGAACAACAACAACTAACACTAAAATTTTTGCAAATACATAAATATATGATTACATGTATATGTGAAATGATAAAGAAAGGGTAACAAATATTTTGAGAAAGGCAAACGAGGAGACCTTAGTGAAGCATAGCTTGTGAGACAAGGTCCCTCAGGAATAAAAGAAAGAAAAAAAAATACATGTATATATACAAGTTGTATATGTATACGTAGTGGAAAAAAAGAAAATAACAAAAAATACACAATTCCAAACAAAAACAGGGAATAGACAAGGAAGGCTCTGTGTAATGGGGTGAAGGGAGATTATTTACATAAAACAAGGTGAGGAATGAAGGGAGGGGGTGGAAAGGAAAAATAAAAAAAGGGTGATGTGAGACGATAAAATACATACACAAACACACACACCCAACAAAAACAAAACAAAAACAAAACAAAACAAAACATAACAAAACAAAACAAAACATGACAAGATGACAACTGGATTTCAATAATATTATACATCGATACTTTCTTTTTTAAAGGGAAGTCTGACAAAAGTATATGCATCTGTAATGTAACATACAGGACTTACTTTCAGTTATTGACATTAACATTGTTAACATTGTTTTAATGACATCACGAATCAACACAATATGTATTTAAAAGATGAGACTTAAGCCTACGCTTGAAGGCTGATTTACTTGAAGTATGTGTAATGCTTGCATCAAAAAGAAAGCACGTACACTGAAAAAGCGTGTACTGAGAAAAGACTCTCTGTAGGGTATATCCAAGCACGTAATGATTAAGCAAGTCGTGCTCTTTGCAAGGAATGGGACAAAAAGCAGGATTTGACACTCCATAGTGCCAGCAATGAAGGGATAATGAGATAAGGCTGAAATTGAGAATGTTCTATTAACACGCCCTATCCATGACTAAACATCAACTTTTTAAAGCAGTAGCATCATCCTTTTTAAAACTTATTAGAATTAAAAGGGAAGAGTGTGTAGAGGTTTTTTTTTTTTAGAAATGAAAAGGAGACTGTAAGACATACCTAATCACAATATTTCACCAAAAATTTAAGATCGACTAAAATGACCCATTTCAACGTTTTTGAGTCCTTGCATAAAATCAGGGTGTACAACTTTTTGTTTTGTGATGCATGGTCACATACACACACACACACACACGCACACACACACACACACACTCACACACACACACACACACACACACACACACACAGATAGATAGATAGATAGGCAGATAGATAGATAGAATTGTGTATGTACATATGTTGATATGGTATGCATAATTTGTTTGTTTGTTTGTTTTTGACATTAGCACATCAAATCCTGTAGGTGAAGTCCATGTTTCACATACCTGGTATTTGACGTCACAATTAGCATCACATTTTTTTTTTGTTACTGAGTAATAAATGAAGATCTTTAAACACTTTTTTTTTTAAGGAACAAGTGATGGATGCTCACAATCAGTTTTGACACCACTGTCTGTTGATCAAATATAAGAGAAGTCACACTCAGGTAGCATGCACCAAAATAGGAATGGTGAAAAGTTTGCTTACCCTCAGAATTGCTCAAGATGCTTTATTTTGCTATATTTGTGAACCTTCCATTTAATGCTATATAAACTGAAAAAGGAATGAAAATTCACCTAAAATGATTTTGTTTGCCTACTTGCAAAATATCTGTCTTCTCTTACCCAGTAATTACTGAAGCAATGCTAAATTCTTTTTCTTTCTTTCTTTTCATTGTCTTATTTCAGTGTGAAGGAGGCATGTTTGCTCCTCAACCTTCAGAGAGGCTCTGCCCTCCTCCTCCAAGAAGCTTTGCAACTTCAGCAGGAGCAGGCTCCAGATGCAGGGGCGGAGTCAGCACTCCATGATGTTGGGGTATACCGGCTGTCCTGCAGGGTGGCGACCAAGGTGCTTGGTCTCAGGAGGGACTGGCTTGTAACATGAAGCCCCTGTTTTAGGCCTGGATATCCTCCACCAGCATCACCTAGCAGTGGGATGCCTTCTTCAGCTGGACTTTCTCATTCTTTTCTGTATCCAAAACTGTGGCAGTCCAGTGATTCAAAACATTTAAAAGTGAGAGGGACCACACACCTTATTGAAGCACACTCACTTCACGCATTCCTTCAGTTTTACCTGTTGAGGACGGACTGATTTTGCTACAACTCGCATTTCCCATAGACACCTGCCCGAGTATACTCGGGACTCGTCCTCAACAGGTTAATAGTTACCACTGTGATGTTCAACGGCTATGAGATTAAAAGATGCAATATACAATAGTAGATGAGGTGCATACAGTTGGAACTGCATGTAAAGATCAGGATTGAAACAGGATGCAGTCTGTAAGGAAATGTGGATGTGTTCGTAGTGGGAATATGTAATGAAACATGGCTTCAATGCCTTTGTTCAGATAGATTATCATCATACAGATATATGAAACATATGAACAATTTGATGACTCCTGTGGATGACATGCCAAGGATGTGTTTAGAAGAAAAGTTGACTGTATATGTGTACCATGTGGAATGCCATTTACAGAACTTTGCTACATGTACTGGACCACCAAACACTGGGATGTGAACTACACACATGGATGTGGTGTGCAGTCGAAATCATGTAATCTAATTTTGGTGTTTGAAAGAGAAAGAGATAAATAAAAAGAGTTATGGGTATGTCACAGTCCTATTGAGAAGTAAGTTGATGTGCCACCCTCTAAGAAAACTGCATAACATATTGAATTAAAAAATCCTTACCATGACTTACGAGAAAACTTAATGTCAAGATTGACAGCAACATCAAAAATGTATGTTTGGTATGGAAGTGAAGTAAAAAATCAAGTACTAGTACTCTAATGTGACGGCAACTAAAAAATGCCCAAAGCATCATAATCTATTATATGTCTCACCAGATTATCCCTTCCAGCAACGTTGCTCATTTTCAAGTGAAATTGAGTGAAATTAGGAGAGCAGACACATTTTAGCTTTTTACATGGTGGCAGAGTGCTAGGTAGTTTTACATGGTGGCAGAGTGCTAGCTGTAGGTAGTTTCACATCTTATCAAGATTTCATTGAGGTTGTAGCAATGTGTTAACCCTAATCCCACCAGGTTTTTTGAGGGACTTGAAACCACGGGAGGGCCTTTTTGGCCCCCCCCCCCCTTCAGATCTCGGTCGTGGATCACGCAATCCTAGCGAAATTTTGCACTGAGGTAGAGGCCAATGTAATCTACAAGACTGTATAGTTAGATTTTTCAAATTTTAATTTATGTATTTCATATTGATTAATTTATGCTAATTTATGCAAAAATAATTTTTTTGCCTATATAGCATAAATCAATAAATAAAGCTCCAAGACTTCTAATTTTTGGTGAACATATTCTTTTTGATATCTTCAACAATGATATTGAAGCAAAAATTCGCCTTCATAATGATTTCTTATGTATTTTATTGTTTATTGAATTTCTTATGCATTTCCTTATTTTTTACTTTTTGTTTTTGTTGTTTTTTCGTCAAAATGTGTCGCAGAAACTTTTTAAAGCATAATCAGGCTAAAATAAATCATCATCAGCCATTGAGAGTAAAAACATTTATTTTTATATATGAATTAATTGCAAAAACACAATCTACAATTGATTTGTGCACGAAATCATGTTCTTGAGCAATTT
Organism: Diadema antillarum; assembly: GCF_040938485.1. Classification (NCBI taxonomy): domain Eukaryota; kingdom Metazoa; phylum Echinodermata; class Echinoidea; order Diadematoida; family Diadematidae; genus Diadema; species Diadema antillarum. The sequence goes on along the minus strand of NW_027272880.1, from coordinate 208,239 downwards.
TTGGGTTGACAAATTTTTTTCAAAGGGGCATCGCTTCAAAACAGTATGCCCAGGAGCGACAAATTTGGTCTCAAAAGTTGCGCGATACTTAAAAGAAAAAAGTCATAAAATGTCGCGGCGAGAGCATCACACGTTGCAGAATAATCACACGAAACGTCGGGGGTGGGGGGGGGGGCAAAATGGCCCCTCCCGGTGGGAATAGGGTTAACATTTTTTTTGCAGGGTTCCATGAAGCAATGTTACAGCAACCTTTTCAGCACAACAAGTTCTAATTATACATAACTGTGATACTTAATTGCTTGCAGGCATTCAAGGTAAGTAGAAGCTTGTAGTAATTGTCTGACCTCGCTCATTGATTCATTGCTCCTTAGCACCAACGTGACTTCTGTTGTTTATAGCAAAATTGACCTTGAGGGAAATTCTTCATTAAACTTATGGACCCACTGACACTCTTCGCCACAGTTAACATTAGTCTTAATTATGGGAACTCTTTCCCTGAAAAATTTCCCAACACCACTGTGTTTTACCATGACATACATGTATCCAGAATACACTACAGCAGCATAGGTCACACATTCCCAGAACAATGAATGTGCAAGAAATAACAAGTTGGAGTCATATTTTGATTATCAGTCGTGACTCTTTGAATCTGTTGTATTACTGTAAAAGCTGTTATTTTCACAAGGGTGTGATTTTCGTGAATTTTGTGAATCACCGTTGGGCTGTGAATGCAAGAACATATGAAAATATGGCCACAAACCTGGGTATATGCAACTATCTTTGTGCACTTATGATATCCTCGGTGTCAGATCACAAAAACAACATCTCATTAAAATGTCTGTGATCTCCTTATTTGCAAAAATATCTGTACATTGAAATAACAGCTATTACACTATCCTCTTAATAGAAGGTGTCTGTGTGATGTCTGACTAGTTGATAATGCAGTCTGTGCAGTGGCTTTTGTAGAAATTAAAATGCTATGCTGTTTGGCCTTCAGGACAGCCAATGTGCTCCATGACAGCCAATGTGCTCGTCATTTGGTTGTCAGCTGAAGGTTCTTTCACTGAATAATCTAGTTTGAAGCTCATTCTGTTGCTTCACAGTCAATATAGAGAAGTAAAAATTAAAGTGATGAAGAGCAAATGAAAGGACATGACAGTTTTATGTGCAAGACAGAGGTAGGGAAGTACTGGACCTGTTAAAATCACAATCCAAAGACTAATCTTACAATAAAATATAATCATTTTGTATTTGTTCAGGTGTACTTTGCTTGACAATAGCTTTATATTCACAAGAGGAATAGTTATGAAATATTTTGACATTCCACACACTTGTGATATAATTTGACTCAATGTTTATATTGCTGTACAGATCAAATAAATCTATGTAATGGCCTCGCTCGTGCCCACCAATGTCATATATGCCTCCTTTCGTAGTTGTTTGATTTTGATTGTGGTGCTTCACAATTAAGTTTACCATACTAGTAGTTATCCTTATCATCAGTGAAAAATGAAAATGGGAAATACAAGTATTTGATAGGAAAACACAATTTTTTTGTGTGCAAAAATTGAGAAACGAAAGTGACAGATGAGTTAAAAAAATGTCAGTATCCTGTATATGGGTTGTTGTTGTTGTTGTTGGTTTTTGCCTTTTGAATTGGGGGAGGGGGTGCTAATCCTGAGAAAGTGTAAAGAATAAGTGGGTCTGACATTCACTTTGTATTAGCAGTCAAGAACTAAAAGCAATCTAAAGACGGTTTCTCTAGCATGTATATTCTAAAAAGTCAGTGTTGCAAATGTCAATTTCATTGTATACTCTGCAGTCAAAGTATCTCGTCTGTGAATCCATGTATGCTACACATTCTGGCCGAGCACTATGGCAGCATATTCCCTTAATACAGTGTACAAATTGTGTACGTCTTTTTATGGTTATATCAGAATGTGAAATCTTCAAAATTGATACATTTCAAAATGTGAATTGATTTCTTCTGTAAGGCTCCTAAATGTTTTCATAAAAAGAATCATGAAAGGCATAATTTAAGATGGATGATGAATAGTATAAGGTGTCATAACATCCAGAATAGCTGATGGCTAGCATCAGGTGGTGTGTTTTTTTTTCACATCAAAGTTGGCTGACTGAAGTGAGCTACCAATTGTCTAATAGCTAATTGTTCTGGCAGCCGCTGTGACTTAAACATGTTAAATGTGATTGCCAAATGACAGCAACTGCCACAGCAGATTGAAATGTTGGATGCTCTCTTCAGTCTGCAAATTTCTGGTTCAGTTTTATAGTTTAACTTTGGGCATTGAAAGTATGACTGTTAAAGTTCAGATTTGGATGCGATAATGAAACTTTTACCTTTAATAAACCTTACACACTGTTATGCAAAGTTTTGATATGGATGCATACGTGTACTCAAATCTAACTGTAAGATATTAAAATTTAATAAAAAGTCTCAAAAGTACCCCAAAAGATAGTTTTGCACTTTTCATGACCTCTCAAGTTTCTTATAATTACATCTATGACTGGTAGTTGACACCAAGCCAGCACTCATTTGATAGATTAAAGACATAGCTCCTGTCCGTCTCTTTATTTTTCCTTTCTCTGCCATGGAAAGTAGATACATTATTTGTGTTTCCTGAAATTAAAGGGATGATATCGTTTTGTTTGAGATGGGGCTTCGGGTTTCTAATTCAAAGTTTATTTGATGAAAATTGGTTTTGAACTGTTGAGAAATGGTTGAGATGGGCCTTCAGGTTTCCAAATTTTTTGTGTGACATATTGAGAAATTTGTTATAAGATATGAAAGAGCATACAGTTCTTAGAAGATTTCAAAGTATATTTGATGAAAATTGATTTTGAATTTCTGAGATACACAAAACAAAGCAATTCTAATAAAAGGTGGGACCCACCTTTTATTAGAATCACATTGTTTTACTTTGTTTTTGGATATCTCAGCCATTTCAAAACCGATTTTCATTAGATGAATTTTGAATTCCTCTTAGAATTGTATGTTGTTGATTGTTTCATTAATGGTTTTGTAATTATCTTGCAAAGAGTTAAAGATTGAATCCACATCTCAACCAAAACTACCATCCTTTTAAACGACTCTACTTGGAAGGATTAACGAGATTTCCCGGGTGAGATTTCAGCTACCTTCTTATAAATAATTTTCATCGAAGTGTGGTATCAAAGATGTTATTGATATCATCTCTTCGTATCACTTCCTGTTTGTGTGGTACCAGGAGGCACATGGATCAGCGTCAGGGGACCTCTCGGATGGCTGTTCGATTGTCAACACAGTGCTCCAACGTCGTTCATTACCCTCAATAAGTTGCTGCTATTTTGATAGATCGTCCGATGTCGCAAGCCCTTGAGGGAGGCAGCGAACAAACAATGGCGAATTTAGGCTACCCATTAAAAAACAAACAAACAAACAAACAAACAAAAAACAGGGAGACAGTGTAGGATGGCTACTTGGCTACATGTACTTACTCATCACATGACCGGATTGCCCCTCCACTATAAAATGGAGAAAAAAAAAACCAGCAACAACAACTCTGAACGGATATGCGCTATATAACATCAGTCTGTCAATATTGTACGTGAAGTCTCTATGGCCAATAGTCCAAGAAATATAAAAGGACCCTCGCACACGTGAATGCGTTTTTCAGAGTTGACCGTTTTGTGCTTCTCCTTTTACTGACTAATCAATGGTAACTGATTTCTCGCTCTTGAATAACATTATTGATCCTGCTATCAATGGACCTCGTTGATCTGAAACTCGTATACTTCCATCGCTGGATGAGAAAACTACAGGAATTCATGACGTCACAGTTGGACAATCTCAATACATAATATGGTCTTCATATAATCAAGAATAATCATAATAATATAAAGAGAATTTAACGTATCATTTTCTGGCGTATGAACACTGATGAAAGAGCTTATAGCTTGGCTTATACACCTCTTCCAAAATGAACAAGTGGAAGGAACGTGTGCATTTTAAAAAGAAATTACCATTTTGTGGAACTTTTTGTATTGTTGTCCAACTGTGACATCATGAATTGTTGTGATCTTCGTGTGTCCAGCCACGGCGACCATACAAAAACTTTGAAACTTCGTGACTACTAAAACAATTGTCCAATTTTCCTCAAACTCCACTGATGTTCTTTAGTGATATTACTGCATTCACTCAATCTACAGTGTGTTTCTGAAAAAGTAAACCCAACTTCACGGCAAATTTTCAGAAAACTATAAAATATTTACATATTATTTTTTTCATGGTAAGATAGTCCAATAAGTCCTCTGTCCAATGATACCACGTAGGTTATGTAACTCTCATGCATGACTGAGCATGATTCAACTTAGTGAATGGGTGTGGAATCATCACTGTGGCAAGTTCCGTGATCAGCATACTTTCTCACATTGTACCAGATGGCTCTTTTTGTTGGAGGCTGCCTGTCGGGGAACTTCACCCGAAAAGCCTCTTGAACTTCCACGAAACTTCTTGTTTCTGGTATCAAGTTACCAGGAATACTCTCTGCTCAATTGTCAATTGTACCATGGTTGGAAAGCATGTGAAGTGTGCCTGTGTCAGGAACAACCTTTGCTGAAGTTGTTATGCAATCATAGGCCTAACATGTGACAAAATTTAACTTCAAATATGCCCTGAATGCATGACAATAGCAAGAAATAACTTGCCACAGTGATGATTTCACACCCATTCACTTAGTTGAATCATGCTCAGTCATGCATGAGAGTTACATAACCTACGTGGTATCATTGGATAGAGACTTATTGGACTATCTAACCATGAAAAAATACGTGCAAAATATTTTATAGTTTTCTGAAAATTGTGCTGTTGAAGTTAGGTTTACTTTTTTTAGGGATGGTATAATTTAGATACACTTCATGTATTAATTCTTTTCACTGAATATCATGAACGGACGACTGAACCCGAGCGAGCGGAGCGAGCGAGGGGTTAGGGGAGGGTTGTGGAGGAGGGTGTCCCCCTCCACGGTAGAACTTTTTGCATTTTGATGTTGCAAATAGTGCTATTTGATGCATGGTTTTGCGCGTTTTATCGACGTGAAACAGTCCCACTTGTTTAAGGTAGCAGTTTATTTTGATAAAGATTATTATTGAACAATTTGCCTATAATAAAATGGTATAATTTAGATACACTTCTTGTATTAATTCTTTTCACTGAATATCATGAACGCGACTGAACTCGAGAGAGCGGAGCGAGCGAGGGGGTAGGGGAGGGTGTGGGAGGGGGGTGTCCCCCCTCCGACAGTAAGAACTTTTTGCATTTTGATGTTGCAAATGGTGCAATTTGATGCATGGTTTTGCGCGTTTTATCGACGTGAAACAGTCCCACTTGTTTAAGGTAGCAGTATATCTTAGTGTAGATTATTATTGAACAATTTGCCTATAAAATGGCATAATTTAGATACACTTCTTGTATTAATTCTTTTCACTGAATATCATGAACGCGACTGAACCCGAGCGAGCGGAGCGAGCGAGGGGGGAGGGGAGGGTATGGGAGGGGGGTGTCCCCCCACCCACGGTAAGAACTTTTTGCATTTTGATGTTGCAAATGGTGCCATTTGATGCATGTTTTCGCGCGTTTTATCAACGTGAAACAGTCCCGCTTGTTTGAGGTAGCAGTATATTTTAGTGTAGATTATTATTGAACAATTTGCCTATAAAATGGTATAATTCAAATACACTTCTTGTATCAATTCTTTTCACTGAAAATCATGAACGCGACTGAACCCGAGCGAGCGGAGCGAGCGAGTGGGTAGGGGAAGGTGTGGGAGGGGGTGTCCCCCCTCACACGGTGAGAACTTTTTGCATTTTGATGTTGCAAATGGTGCAATTTGATGCATGTTTTTGCGTGTTTTAACGAGTTGAAACACTCCCACTTGTTTAAGGTTGCAGTATATTTTAGTGTAGATTATTATTGAACAATTTACCTATAAAATGGTATAATATGAATACACTAGTCTTCTTGTATTAATTCTTACACTGAATATCATGAACGCTGTCTGTTCAGCAATCAAACAGAAAAAGCATGCACACGAGGGTGTAGATAGGGGCATATCCCCTCCCACACGAAGGTGATTTTGCGTTTTCAGACCTGAAATTCAGCGATCTGGTGCAAATTTTTGGTGCAATACTTTTTCATCGAAGTGTTAAAATCACGGAATTTAGCTCTTATTCCGAATGTGCACCATCTGTGCGTATGTATAAAGTCTAGTGAGGTAGAGCTTAGGGGAAGGGGGATTCCCCCTCCCGCTCGCGGAGCTTTTGCGTTTTTAGAATCGAAATAAAGCGATCTGGGTATAGCCACAGTCTACTTCTTTGCATGGCGGGGGGGGGGGGGGGGGGAGAGAGAGCAGGGAGAAGGCGTGGGCGAGTGTTATCTCCACCCTTCCCTTCCGATGGGGCTTTTATCTTTTTAAGGTTGAAATTGAGATATCTCGTATACGCGTATTTGATGGAATCAACATTTGGGAAATCACCAAAAAAAAAAAACAAAAAAAAAACTGATGGGGGGGGGGGGGGGGGGGGCTGAGGGAGGAAAGGGTCGATTAAAAGGGGAAATTCCCCTTATACATGAGGGAACCTTCAGTTTTCGGACTACTATAAGTGATAAGCCTTGTGCACTCAGAATTATTCAGAATTTTTTTAAAATCTAAAAAGTGTACTTAGCTAGGGAAAGAGGCACAGAGGCACAGAGAGATTTTGCATATTTTGAATTGAAATTCAACGATCTGGTGCACACTTTGAGTGAAATATTCAAAAAAAAATATCTTATTTGATGAAAGGTTGGAAAGGAGACCCGCTTCATGTGCATGCATACAGTATACACGCATTTTTTTTTCCGCCTCCCAAATCCCCGATCCAAATCTTAGGGGGGGGGGGGGGGGGCGACCGCCCCCATCGCCCACCCCCCCCCCCCCCACCGGCTACGCCAGCGGCTGGAATATGAATTTTATCAGGAAAAATCATGACAATTACTTGTGTCATAACACCACAAAGTTTTAGCTGACTTTGACGATAAGAAAATTCTAAAATGGGAAGAATGTTGGAGCTGACCTGACATATTGATGATAGTAATATATTAAGATAGATAGGTTTTGTTTTTTCCTTATCTTAAAAATGTGATTTGGACTGACTGGAGGCATTTTTTAATTGAGAAACTGTAAAGGGAATGTTTACCCAATATAAACGTGAATTGAGTGAATGCAGCTACTAGTTTCCTCAAACTTTCACTGATGTGGTCTACTAATATTGCTGCATTCAGTCAATCTGCATTTGGGTATACTCCCCCTTTAAGCCTATGAAAGAGTCACCGGCTTAAATAATCTATCATGATCGCCAAGTATTTGATACTGTTTTGTAAACAAACAAGTTCGAGTGCATTTCCATGTTAGAACTCATGTTATCGCCTCTTTCAATATCCGTTTTCGTACTTTATCAATATTGCACGACCAGAACGTATTACATTAGCGTCATTGGTGCCGATACGAAGATAAATAATGGATGGTAGCAACTGTAATTTCCGCTGTAAAACTGGAATTATTACCACCAAATCATGGGAGTGATAATTATTAGGCCCTATGTCAGCTGAATATGAAATTCTTGTTTTATTATTGATTACTGGATGGTTCCACTCATAGCTCCCCCACCCCTTTCCAACTGACCGTCGGAGGCTCATCTCTTCTCCCAAGTGCACAGCATTCTAATGAGTTCCAATGAAATTCAAGCCGACAGCTCCTAAGTCTTGCACCAATGCCAGAAGACCCCTAGAACCTGGACCTAAGTTAACCACTCAACAGACTGTCAATGGACGTCGCGTCGGGTGAACACGCCCGATAGGTGCATTCAGCAGACTGCGATCCGATTATATAGGCCTACACTTCGATTGATGACCATGAGCAACACGACGAGTGACCGATGAGGTTCTCTTATACCCCTACTCCTCGAAGTTTTTTGTGTTTTTTTTTCTCATCAGTCACTCGTCGGAAGCAAGGTTTGTTGCTTCCGGCCACCCACCGAAGGATATTGGATCACAGTCAAATGAATTAGACTTGTGTTGGTCGACAATCAGGTCAGTCTCAGACATGGCGTGATCCGATGACGGAACTAAGCTCAGAGCTTAATTCATCATCGGATGCCTTTCCTGAGCGGAAGTTAATCGAATTCATGTCGGATGAGTGTCGAGACAGTCTGTTGTGTGTCAGATTCGTATTGTGCAGCTATCGGGCGTGTCTGGCCGACGACCGGCGACAATCTGTGAAGTGTCCGATGATTAACTGGGATAATCAGACGCTCAATCACATCTGATTCCAACCTGCGGTCTGCCCGACTTGTTCGTGAGTAGCCAGCACAAATTCAACACTCACCGGATGGTAAACCGATATTCTGCGCCGTCCGATTACTATCCGTTGTGAGATCGAAGTGATAAAAGCTCATGAAATCAAATGTCACCTGACACTCATCGTATATACCTAGTGACATCTGATGGCCAAGGGTCTGAGGTCAGCCAACACAGGCGCCTTGGCAGACTTTTATGGGACAATAACCATTAGCTACATCCTGATTGTGAAGATTGTGAAGAGGATTCAACGACGGCGGGTACTCTGGTCCCCATCACCCCTAATGCTACTGTTGAGACCCAGGGCCCCCTCAGTATAATTTGGAAGCCAATTTAAGTTAACGAAACTAAAATAAAAAGTAGTAAAATAAGTAGGCCTATCTGTTTATGTTACAAACATCGATGTTTCCGATTTTTTAGCTTGCTTCTTATCTAAAGACTTCAGAGATATATGGAATTGTCATTTCACTGAAACTATCGTCAGGTGGTGTATTGTTTTGGAGAGTTTATTTGACCCGCTTCCATACACAATTACCGATTTTGGAGCCGAAGTATCTGGTCTGAGTCTAATTACCATCCTATTACTGACCAACTAGTCGGACTGGTGTCCTGCGATTGTCGGAAGTGTTGGGTTAGTGTGAGATCACCATCCACTCACAATCAGATGAACAGATGACGGGTATCGGGCGGCTACCAGCCTTCGATCCGATTACCTCGATCAGCGTCAGATCTTTGTTGGATTTGCTAGAAAACAGTGACCCCAAATTCCGCTTTTTGGCTCAAATTCCATCGAAACTCATCGGGACGCCTAAATTTGGGCATTTCGGGGCTCAGTTGAGCCTCCGATGGTCAGTAGGATGGGGCCTTAATCGGACGATGTCGCCTCATCCATGTCATCGGTGGAATGATGAAAAACGCGTATCTCTCCTTCTCACCACCTATCATGCTTATTATACGTGTATTCATAGCGGCTAGACTTTCTCGTAGTTAATAATTCTCCGGGGAGAGGTTTTTTTTTAATGACACTGGTAAATGCATACAGCCAGAGTGCTACCAAGTGAAGCTGGACATGTATGTCATGCTCTGCTTTCTTGGACCTGTAGATTTATCTCTTCATCATTATAGATCTACTTTTGTTGATTTTTATTCAACAAATGCACAACGAATAACTCACTCAAACTACAACTAAGCGAGATATACCAGAAGCAAACGTGAGCTGAAGTATAGCGTGTGGTGACAAGGGAAAACATTGCAATTATGAATGTTATATGGCGCCTCAAGTGTGTACATATTTCATTCCACTGTTCCTTCAATCGAAGTAATTTTCATCTTATGTCTGTAAATCATTGTATCAAAAGCCGATTTATAGATGCACCCAGTTTTATCTATATTCCACTACTGTGATAGGCAATTTAATTCGTGGAGACTAAGTACAGTTTTCAGATTATACTTCTCAAATACATTTTCATTTCGTTATAATTGCTCTAGATCACGTTCTTGTAGGTCCAATTGCATATATATATATACATTGTATATATACATGTATATATATATATATATATATATGTGTGTGTGTGTGTGTGTGTGTGTGTGTCTACTTGTAATATGTGTTGGATTTGTTTGTAATGAATGTATTGCATTGTCCACATTCCATTCTTTTTCTCCCGCTCTATGAAAACGTTGAATAATTATGTTATAAATTACTCTATACATATTATGCTATGTGCTCTATATGCTATCATCAAAAGCTCAACAATGATCACTTTGATTACATTTACCCAAGTCTGACGGAAAGAAATAAAACTAAAGATGAATGAGCAGGATGAGGAGGAAAAGCGTGGACAAGATATCCTCTCTATAGTTACATGGACGAAATGTCGTGTGATTGAGAGCGGTCAGTGACACGGGACAGAGTGGCGTTGATGTCTTGTTATTTTGCGGACAGATTTGGTTTAATTTTCAAAGAGTGTGGAATATTGTATCCCAATCCGAGAAAATGAATCGCATTATTTCAATGTTTCTGTCGATCCCAACGGTATAGATGAGTGAAATCAAGGTACCTTGTGGTTGGTGTATAGTTTCCGGTGACCTTTAGCTCTAGGAGAATAGAATCTGTCAATCATCCATCCAACCATGAGCACTTTGAGTATTTTACCCGTATTACATCATTATTGTTTTTATTTCATTCATCAAAAATATCCATGGCGCGTTGAAGGCCGAGGATTGTATTCTGTATATTGGTATGACGGAAAACGAATCGAGTAAATATCTTTGCTTTAGCATCTTATTCAAAGGATTGTTCATATAGAATTATACAACGATTCAAGAGAATCTCGCTCCGCAGTTATGGCAATGCTCAGCAGATGATTCATTTCCCATTGCGCTCTTCTTTATTGAAAGTCAATGAATTTGGTGGCGCACGAAGACTTCACAAGGCATGTAGAGTCCTACGTTTACATTACTCTAAAAGGCTCTTCATCTTACATGACATTGTCTTATGCCCGCACGCTCTTGACTGTCGTCAATACGTGTGTATTTTGTTTTCTGTTGTACTTCATTTGAATTTTAGAACGAACAATCTCCAACAAATGACACGGTTAGATTGTAATGCTCTTGCATCATTCGGGCGTTGAGAACAATAAGGTTCGTGCATCTGCAAATGTTTCCTTGTATAGGGTTTGCCAATGGGCTTATGTGTTTTGGCCTGTGTATGTATAATGTTAGTTCAATAATCTGTGTGCGTGTATTCGGGTATGCAGTGCACGTCATTTTCTCAACGCTCGATTACCTCTTGTCCCTATTCTGAAGAGGCGACAGACTACTGGAGTTTGAGCCAACACGTAGCTCTTCGTAATTCAAAACTATTTAGACAGCAGGCTTCGTTGTTGTTATTGTTGTTGTTTTTATCTACTGTGCTTGCGTGTCAAATGCTTTTATTTTCAATCAATAAAAACTTAAAGTATAGTAGCGCAATACGCAGCAGAATGAAGCAAAATAACAGTATGCAGTAATGTAGGTGAATGAAGTTATGATTCCATCAAAAGAATTATGAAGAAAAGTAAAAAAAAGATATAACAAATCACTCATCTGGTCCTATGGGTCTCCACACCTCCCCATTGCAGTTCCCCGATATACTTTTTTTTTCCTTTCAATTAAAAAGAAAAAAAAACACGTTTGTTTTAATTTTCAATTAATAAAAACCTAGAAAACATACATGACGTATAATATACAGCAAAAGAAAGTAAGGTGTTGCATATGCACGATGATATTATGTGTGAACCGATGGATGATTGATTATAAGAGAAAATATTAAAAAAAATTAAAATAATTCCATACTGCGTAAAGCCCCCTCTCCCCCACCCCCCCCCCCCAAAAAAAAAAAAAAACCAATGTGATCTTGCCCTTAATTCCTATCCCCAACCCCTCCCCTCAGCTATAGTTGTTTGTTAGCCCTCTTACACTGGCCGCGAGTTCGTCCGCCACCATGACATGACTGCATTCTGTATTCTGCAGGGCCCAGTGCCTCGTTCTGCTTCAGTGGCGGGTTAATTTTCTTCTCTATTCAGCTGCTTTCCTTTCTTTGTTTTCTTTTGTTTTCTTCCTCTGTCGTTCCTATGCCTTGTGTAAGTGTCAATCGATCATCCATTTGCTTCTCAAAACATCGATCGTTGGATTTGAAGATACGACACTTTTTTTTTTTTTTTTTTTTTTGCTTTCTAGAAGAAATCCTAATGGGAGAAGTAATGGCCGGTTTGTCTCGAGAGTAAGTATCACTTTAGTTTTGTTAAAGATTTAGTGGTGACTGCTACGAGTGAATGATAACGGATATGAAAGGGGTGTCAATTACAAATGTCACATCGGAGAAAAAGGAAAAACTGTCAGGGGTGACACCTCATGGGAATTGAAAATAAACATCAATCCAAATGTTGCGCCGTTCACCTGACACTGATAGACATAGTATCATCTCGAGCATTATATACCTTTGACATTTTCCATCTGAGAGTGAATGAGAAAAAAAAAATGAAATAAACCTTGAAATTGAAATTTAAATTGTGTTATCTTTGACATGCCTTCTTACTATATTTCAACTACTGGTATTTTACACAAATGACAGCTGGAAGGACGGAAATTTTGTTTAAACAAAAGATAAGATGTTATGTGATCATAATTCAATATTGTCAATTATCTATATGATCTGAACGCAGATTTTCCATTACTTTATTAGAATGTCCAAGAGCACGTTATGCGAGTTAAAATCCATCGACACTACATGTACTTTGAAAAGATGGAAACTTCGTTTAAAAAATTTGCATTGAAGAAAATGCGATCCTTCACTAGTAAGTGTAATTTATAGCAAAACTAGTATAAATAAAACTATAATCAGAAGCGTTTTCATAAAAGCAAGCTGTGACTAAAAAGCAGTGGATTCGTCGAGAATATAGGACCATGCATGCATTCGGTTTGATGCCGCAGAATCTGTTGTTTGAAATTTACTCGCCAACCTACATTTCCACATTGTATCCAAGAAAATGCCTGATTTTTATGACAAAAGTAATAAAATCTGGGGTTTAGACATGTTAGAATTCAATCTTATTTGAGTTATGAACGTTACGAGGGCCACGGACGATATTATAGATTTGATCATTCATATTATTCAACGAAACTTTGTATGCTTGTAATTTCCATATAATATATTATGTATATTAATGAAGGGATGAAGAGAATATGAATGATTTTTAAATAGATAAACTGATATTATCTAAAATCCACTGCAACGTATACCCTAGCTAACTATATAATCATGTAGGCTGCTTTTCACCAGTATTCATAGTCCACATAAGCCCTTTTTACACTTGTGTTTCTTAACCCCGTACTTTCTCTGACCCAGGACTATCGTTAATCCCGTACCAATTTTTTCAGCTTTTTACACTCGCCAATAAATCCCGTACTAAGCTCTTGTCCTGGGCTAAAGAGAAAACTGACCCCGTATTTCTTAATCCCATACTTTCCAAACCACATAAATATTCATGATTACACTGTGCACTGTACAAGTACACGCACGCACCGGCAGCACTTGATTACCTCGTTTCTAATTGGTCAGTGGGGGTCGGACTTTGCTTAGCCCCGGATTATTTCGTCGTTCTATTTACACTCGCTTGCTTGGCACCGCAATTGCGGTGCCACCCCTGCTTTTTTTTTGCAGGCCCAGATAGTACAGGATTATCGGTGGGGTTAGCCCACTTTGGCAAAAACAAGTGTAAACAGAAGGTGGGCTAAGGAAAGTCCGGTACCATCGGTGGGGCTAAGCCCCCCCCCCCCCCCCCCCCCTTATCCCCACCGTTGGTACGGGACTAAGCAAAAATTTGCATGTGTAAAAAGCCCTATAGTATGCTTTGGTGACTTGGTACAACCCACGAACATCTGCTCATGTTGCGGTTTCGACCCAGAAAAACGCGTTGCCACATTGCAGACTTTCATCTCTTTCTCCGGTTACCGATTGTGAGGAAGCCAACGAGGCAAAGTACACTCTTTTGTTTATTTGCCTGCTGAATCAATGCTACTCTTCTAAAAATCAATAACTATGTTAAAAAGTGTCTTTGACAGAGGTATAAACAGTGTTCCTATATAGGATAAAGAACATAAAATGGAGATCCCTTGTGTGAGAGAGTCACACCCCATGCATCCCGCTTCATTCATTCATCTCAAAGAGCAGGGTGCATATCCCGCTGAAGTGGTCTGCCCCAATTACATTTACAACTGGACCTCATGAAAGACCAGATAGAGCTCAGGTGAATGATAATGAGCTATATTCAGCCGTCTTGTCCAATGGAAAAACAAAAACAAAAATAACAAACAAATAAACATTACAAACAAACGCGGGTATATAATAGGGAAAATAGGTAACTCTTATAAGTCACAATGTTAACTCAAGGTCGAAAAATTTGTCCGGACAGTATGTGCCGCGATCTTATACCGAACAGCGCTCAAAATTTTACACGTGATAAACTCGCAGTAACTTTAGAATTTATAGAGGAATTATATATCTTCCCTATCACAAAGAGATTTCATTTGTTCTGTTTTGTTCTCCTTCTCTTTTTGTTGGTATGACAATGCGCATCGACTGTTTAAGCGAGCTTCCGTCATGCGTCTTTGTCATTTTGACATTTTGGTCAATTCTGACAGATATGGGGCCTTATGGCAACAGGAGGTAACTTCTCCGTTTACCTTGCATTAACTTAATGCTAAATTACACATTGCCTTTTACGTTGCGAGTTGCCAATGTGTGATTTCAAGTTCAGTGCTAGTGTTAGTGCTAATGCTAGCCCCCAAATAACAGCCTTAAATCGACCTCCAACACCGACGGTCAGATTAACGAGGCGATACCGATCAAAATTATCGATCACCAGCACTAGGTGTTGGATCACAGCACCGCAAGCTCCGCGGGAATTGCGCGACGAAAAAAGTGATGGCGCATAGTTAAAGTCAAATATAAAAAGATGTAGCCAAAACTGCTTAGTTTTAGACACGTAACGAGGAAGACTGAGTAAACTGCCACTAATTTCATCCCTTCTTTAAAACACAATTATCCTTATTTTGCTCCCAGGCTCAGATTTCTATGGCCATGTCTGAAGTGTTTGTGTTGTTTACGTGAGCGACCATTGCATTAGCATAGGCTTTGCACGTAAAACGTGCATCTCTAAGGCTGCGTTCACATAGAAGTATTCGGTATTCGGTGTTCGGTATTCGCTATTCGCTATTCGGTATTCGGGCACCGAATACACCGCCGCCCGCACCGTCAACTCACCATCCCATGCAGTGAGGATTTCTTCCTCCTACATCCCAGCAAATCTTATTAACAATTTCTAAACTGCATCAGAATGTCAGTCTACATGCTTATTTTTGCTACAGGGCAAATCCAGACCAAAAGTGTCATTATTTCATAAACGAGAGACGGTATACGCTGCAAGAAAATCGAACAAGCTCGATTCCATTTTGCTATACTTTTCGCAGCTATTCGTACTTTCGAATAGTGCCCTCTTATGTGAACCGGTGTGAGGAAATCCTATCGTTCGATTCAAGCTATTCGCGTGCCCTCGAAAAACGAGCCCGAATACCCGAATAGCAACGGCGTAGCCAGGATTTCATCTTAGGGGGGAGGGTGTGGGAGGGTGGTGTCCCCCCTCCCACGGTAAGAACTTTTTGGATTTTGATGTTGTAAATGGTGCAATTTGATGCATGTTTTTGCGCGTTTTATCGACGTGAAACACTCCCACTTGTTTATGGTGGCAGTTTATTTTGATGTAGATTATTTATTGAACAATTTGCCTATAAAAGGGTATAATTTAGATACACTTCTTGTATTAATTCTTTTCACTGAATATCATGAACGCGACTGAACCCGAGCGAGCGGAGCGAGCGAGGGGGTAGGGGAGGGTGTGGGAGGGGGGTGTCCCCCCTCCCACGGTAAGAACTTTTTGGATTTTGATGTTGCAAATGGTGCAGATTGATGCATGTTTTTGCGCGTTTTATCGACGTGAAACAGTCCCACTTGTTTAATGGTATAGCAGTAAATTTTAGTGTAGACTATTATTGAACAATTTGCCTATAAAATGGTATAATTCAAATACACTTCTTGTATTAATTCTTTTCATTGAATATCATGAACGCGACTGAACCCTAGCGAGCGGAGCGAGCGAGGGGGGGGGGAGGGTGTGGGAGGAGGGTTTCCCCCTCCCACGGTAAGAACTTTTTGCATTTTGATTTTCCAGTGGTGCAATTTGATGCATGTTTTTGCGCGTTTTATCGACGTGAAACAGTCCCACTTGTTTAAGGTAGCAGTATATTTTAGTGTTGGTTATTATTGAACAATTTGCCTATAAAATGGTATAATTCAAACACACTTCTTGTATTAATTCTTTTCACTGAATATCATGAACGCGACTGAACCCGAGCGAGCGGAGCGAGCGAAGGGGGAGGGGAGGGTGTGGGAGGGGGGTGTCCCCCCTCCCACGATAAGAACTTTTTGCATTTTGATATTGCAAATGGTGCAATTTGATGCATGTTTTTGCGCGTTTTATCGACGTGAAACAGTCCCACTTGTTTAAGGTATATAGCAATATATTTTAGTGTAGATTATTATTGAACAATTTGCCTATAAAA
Organism: Diadema antillarum; assembly: GCF_040938485.1. NCBI lineage: Eukaryota > Metazoa > Echinodermata > Echinoidea > Diadematoida > Diadematidae > Diadema > Diadema antillarum. Next base: position 191,690 of record NW_027272880.1, on the reverse strand, counting down.
TGGTATAATTTAAATACACTTATTGTATTAATTCTTTTCATTGAATATCATGAACGCGACTGAACCCTAGCGAGCGGAGCGAGCGAGGGGGGAGGGGAGGGTGTGGGAGGGGAGTGTCCCCCTCCCACGATAAGAACTTTTTGCATTTTGATATTGCAAATGGTGCAATTTGATGCATGTTTTTGCGCGTTTTATCGACGTGAGACAGTCCCGCTTGTTTAAGGTAGCAGTATATTTTAGTGTAGATTATTATTGAACAATTTGCCTATAAAATGATATAATTTAAATACACTTCTTGTATTAATTCTTTTCACCGAATATCATGAACGCGACTGAACCCGAGCGAGTGGAGCGAGCGAGGGGGGAGGGGAGGGTGTGGGAGGGGGGTGTCCCCCCTCCCACGGTGAGAACTTTTTGCATTTTGATGTTGCAAATTGTGCACTTTGATGCATTTTTTGCGTGTTTTAACGAGTTGAAACAGTCCCACTTGTTTAAGGTTGCAGTATATTTTAGTGTAGATTATTATTGAACAATTTGCCTATAAAATGGTATAATTTGAATACACTAGTCTTCTTGTACCAATTCTTGCACTGAATATCATGAACGCTGTCTGTTGAGCAATCAAACAGAAAAAGCATGCACACGAGGGTGTAGATAGGGGCATATCCCCTGCCACACGAAGGTGATCTGGTGCAAATTTTTGGTGCAATACTTTTTCATCGAAGTGTTAAAATCACGGAATTTAGCTCTTATTCCGAATGTGCACCATCTGTGATATCTATAAAGTCTAGTGAGGTAGAGCTTAGGGGAAGGGGGATTCCCCCTCCCGCTCGTGGAGCTTTTGCGCTTTTAGAATCGAAATAAAGCGATCTGGGTATAGCCACAGTCTACTTCTATGCATGGCGGGGGGGGGGGGGGGGGGGGGAGGGGCGAGCAGGGAGAAGGCGTGGGCGAGTGTTATCTCCACCCTTCCCTTCCGATGGAGCTTTTGCCTTTTTAAGGTTGAAATTGAGATATCTCGTATACGCATATTTTGATGGAATCAACATTTGGGAAATCACCAAAAAAAAAAAAAAAAACAACAACTAATGGGGGAGGGGGCTGAGGGAGGAAAGGGTCGATTAAAAGGGGAAATTCCCCTTATACATGAGGGAACCTTGAGTTTTCGGAATATAAGTGATAAGTCTTGTGCACTCAGAATTATTCATAATTTTTTGTAAAATCTAAAAAGTGTACTTAGCTAGGGAAAGAGGCACAGAGGGGGAGGGTTTGGGAGGGGGATACCCCCTCCCAAGCACGAGAGATTTTGCATATTTTGAATTAAAATTCAACAATCTGGTGCACACTTTGAGTGAAATATTAAAAAAAAAATATCTTATTTGATGTAAGGTTGCAAAGGATACCCGCTTCATGTGCATGCATACAGTATAAACGCATTTTTTTTCCGCCTCCCAAATCCCCGGTCCAAATCTTGGGGGGGGGGGGGGGGGGGGGGGGGGCGACCGCCCCCATCGCCCCCCCCCCTAAATTTGGAGCAAAATCAACAGTTCATGCATCCTACCCAATAAAAAGACACGCTGCTAATCATAATCATGAGTAGAATCATGGGGAAAGTATTTTTTCCCTTTTAACAATATACCTCAAATGCCGGTTGTTGTTGTTGTTGTTGTTGTGGTCGTCTAAAATAGTAGATTGATACTCATGTCATCGTGATATGTATCCTTAATTATGTGGACTGTTTATTGTGGTAGAGTCAAACTGCTGATGATTTCTTCTTGTTTCACAGCACGTTTTCGCATGCTACATAGCCTATGTACCCTTCAGAGATTATGCCTTTGTTTTGCAAAACAGCCGACGAGGTAATGGAAACGCCGGTCTTGAATGATAATGGAAATGGATGGCATCTTGTTACGAAGTGTTTAAGAATCATCATCCCCATTTGGCGATAAACACAACTTTCACTCTTACACCACACCCGACACGGACAAAAAATGATGACAAAATAAGGTAGTTTGCCAAAGTCACTTACTAGCATTGTTATTAACACTAACTGATATGACATGTGTGGGTTTTTTTTTTATCTAGCTGTAAATGATAGAATCAAATGGAGGGTATACAATTCTAGTGCTTATTTTAGAAGAGGGGTTTATGGATGTTCATGATGTAGAATACTGGCTATAGAAATTGGCTGAAATTGTGGGAGAAGTCAGAAATAGGTGGAAAAGAATGGTTATCTCTACATGTATGCTATTAAAAGAAATAGTTGAATATTTCGTCATAGACGACATGATATGGGAAAAATAAAGGGGACTTTGTTTTCTCGTGTGAAAGTGAAGCATTGCATGAACGTGTTCTTCGTCTTCAAGATTTCTTTCCATTTATAGGAACTGCAGGAGAGATCGGCATTTTCACGTCAACTTTGAAACCTGTTACGTTTTGATCACTGCTGGGAGGGAATTTGGGAATCCCATGCGTGCACCTGATTACAGGAAAGATCTATCGCTCTAGCACGGCCAGTCACGCCACTGATGAGACTCAAGGGTTTTTTCTCTCTCTCTTTCTTCTCCTTCTTCTTCTTCTTCGTCTTCTTCTTCTTCTTCTTCTTCTTCTTCTTCTTCTTCTTCTTCTTCTTCTTCTTCTTCTTCTATATTTAGCGCTGCGTCTATACTCGTCCTCACAGCGGATCTCTGGGCAGTACTAGACTTCTGAAACCGCTGGGAGTCTTCTATGCAGGGAGGGCCTCCAATCAGGTGGTTGCAAATTGAAGAATATTTTCAGCTGTATCCGCTTCATCCCCCCCCCCCCCCCCCCCCAATCCCGGCGACTCGGTCAGTGGATTGCGATACATAATTGTACCAAATATCTGCAAGAGTTACGCCAGTAGTCATTCTCTTCTCATTTTCTACTCGTTATGAGTTTGATTGTATTGTGTTTAAAATCATGGAGAGCTTGACGTTCTGATATCTGCAAGCATCTGAGGCCCCTTAATGCTCACCCCAGAAAAGGAGAAGAATCGGGTCGACATGTCTATTAAAACGCAATATCGCTTATCCATGGAATCAGTGGAAGGCCTGTTAAAAGCCTTCTTTAGTCGCACCTCGAGCTCTTGAAGCTCAATGGATAAGACTATCACATTTTTAGGAGCGGCTGAGCCCCTCCAGGCCAGCCACGTTATCCTAAGTTGTTTGCTTCATCCATTGCCAACGGATCGGACTTAAATCCGTCGAACTCTTGATTACTTGCATACAAGGCATTTATTGCTTCTCTGTCACTTAAAATGAACTGATTCAAATCAATCGTGCTCTATAGTAACAGATCAATGACTCCTATTTCTCATTCGATGAAAGCGTATCCTTTTTTTTGTTCGTCCTTAAAGGGGCATTACCACTTTTCTCCATATTAGAAAATCGCAGAAAGATCACCAAACTTCCAAAACTGTATGCACACTCATCTGTGTGTGAAACGCGATAACAATTCGTTTTGTGTTTCTCTGCATTTGATAACACACATTGCTCACACGCATACACACACTACACAGATGTCTTTCTAGCTCAGTACCTATAGCTCTAAGAAGCTACTTAAGCCCCACCTTTCTTTTTCTCTCCTCTTTTTTTTTTTTTTGATTGTCATCTGATATGAAGCTCTACGGACAATTTAAGATAAAAGAAAGAAGGATAGCGCATCTGTTATCGCCAAGGTGAAACACGCCGCCAATCAGAGTGCTTCTCTTTTTAGCGCAAATAAACTTGTGCATTAAAGCATTTTTTGTTGTTGTTGATGAATGATGTATGCATGAGAAAATGCATCCTAATATCATTTGATTCATCATTATTAAGACTCTAAAGCAAAAGATATCACAATGAGGCAATTAGTATCCCCATTTTTACCCGGTGTCACCTTTCAAAGTATACTGAACATTATTGAGCTATATCAAAGCAGGGATGTCAATACCTACATGATTGTGTAAAAGAAACATTGAATGCAACGTGATATTACTCAACTTAAACATTTATTCCAGTCAGCCCTGAAATCTTATTTATTCAGTTACATGTACATTTAGAATACATGTTGTAACCTATAGTATAACATGCAAATTAGAAAAAGAAATCAAAGTAAGATAGAACAATACCATTACATGACATGTGATAGCTACGACCATTCAAGTTTATATTCAGCATTTTCGAAATACAAGCAAAATGTCCCATTATTTCTAGAAATTCGCATACTTGCAATCATGATTAGGAACCTTTTTCAACGCACTAAAACCATTAGTTGCGTCACCTGAAGAATAATTTAACTACAATTGTGAAATATACATTATTTGTCAATTTTCTTTTAATTCTTTACTTTCGTTTTTATACAGAATATCTAATCATATAAATATATCTATATGTGAATACGCATTAGTACGTACGTGTGTATTCTGTACCTATAGCATACTCATTATGTACGAAATGTAATGACGCTTTTTTCCCATGTCAGTATACTCTTATAACTCTGACATAATATCATACTAATCCATTCGATCGTTCCATACGTTCTCGCTCCTCATCTGACCTTTTTTTTTTCATGCCGACCCATCGTCACGATTCTGTCATAGTCATCATCCAGCAATCTCTATGTCCCAGAGTCTCCTGCTTGTCGTCATCGCCACGATGCAAATATTATCCATATTTTTTTCCTTCTCTCTTTTTTGTCCCTATTCGATAAGTTAACTTAATCGCCATAAAATGCAATCTATGATCTTGAAAACAATTGTGATCGCAGAATATTGCTACTCGTGGAAATGGTTTGAGTGCACTACAACGAAATCGCACTACAACGAAATCGCGTGATGCTAATAAATTTTTCCGATGTGTTCCAGTAGAATTTCGGCATTCACAGAAGATTAATATTTTTTGGAAAATGTCTCTTTTCTTCTCTACGCATGACTGCCAAAGGAGAGGACGTCATGTTGTGGCGGCTTTCTTGATTAATGGGTTTATCTCTGTGAGAGCACTCCACGGTGTCATGGAAATAAACGCTTCTTTGAAATCTTCGCAATATACGTGGCAACATCAATCATAATAACTTTGATCATGCTTTTCATGGGATACCATACCACGTCGTTGGTAGTTTTGCCTTGTGATTTTCAGGGGATCTTGTTTAAAATGTAAGTTTGATAATATAATGCGTATCTGCAGCTTCTCGCACGTATACATGTCTCAGGGCAGGTGGTAATCCCAAGGATACCAATCACTCAAAATACAGGCATCTATCTAGCAGATGCTTCCCTAAAATTTAGAGCAACCTCTCTTCTGAACGTCATGACTTTCATCTTCTGTTCAAATACTACAGGGGCGGAATTAAATTAGGTGTATACCAACCGTTTAAAAGGTATAAAATAAGAGAAATAGACATGCGTCACAAAAACGATTTTTTTTTTTCTGCGAACCTCAGTGCACATGAGTTGCAAACCCAGAGCATGAAAGGAGGAGTATCAGAAGAACGAGTGACGTATAGCTGACTAGAAATAAACGTGTTTACGATTGGTCACTGCATTTTACACATCCGACGCGCACGCTTCATTGCGCCCTGTATCCAGACTAGTGCGTTGGAGATGTGCGACTCCAGAAACACTCCCGCCTCTGATCTCCAGTGAAGCCCATAGCCAGCCGTCTTATTGCACTGAGCGTCCCCCATAGAGCTCTCATCGTCCTCCGGATGGTCGCAGATGAGTTGTTTGAGCAGTGGGCGGAAAACCTGCTGAGGTTGTTACAGTGAAGACGCCGGCTTGAGCGGAGCCACTTCACCTCCAGGCAGGTGCATTCGAAATTGTCCTCAAATACCAGGATCATTCGCAAGCGTCTCCTGGCGTCATGATTAGGAGTAATTCGTGACACTTTGGTGTTTTTCTGTCGAGCAAAAGAGGAGGACATTTTTGAATCACACCGGTAAATGTTGTAATGTTTCCTGTGAAACGGATTCGAACTGAACCTGGAGATCTCATGGCGTGTAAGTAAAAAAAATCGCCTCTTAAATATTTTTACTTCGACAACGTTTACACAGTCAACAAGAGCTAACTATTAATTGCTATCTATTTTGACAAGAAATTATTGTAAATACACATGTTCTTCTCATTCTTGTATTGAAAAGGGATTATTTTCCATAGGAACATGCTGATCATTCATTAATATGCTTTCATTTTATCTCAGCACCTACTACACATAAGACATAAAGCGTATAATAGGAAGGAAAAGAGTTCCACATTTAACGAGTAAGTTATAAACATAATCTAGAATGGAATGTCGAAATTGTCGAATACAACAAATGAAAGAATGAACACGTATGAAATATGAGAAATCTACATATAGAAGCATTTCTTGTAGGGTATAACTACATTTCCAGAAGCTGATATGAAAATGAAAAAAAAAACAATGCATTTTCATTACATGTAATGACAAAAGAGATCATCAGTCAAGATGACATTCTTTCTGACTTATTCGTTTGTCTGTCATTTTCTTCCCATTTTATCGCGTACTTTTGAAGAGAAAGCAACTAAATGCTTTTTGCGAAAAGTAACGTTTAGTTAAGTATAAGTGTACAAGTACGAGTCATACTCTTTAAAGGTCATACTTCACATGATATTTTGTGCCGCTGCGAACAAAGCATGTATCTATGTGTAAAAAAACAACAACAAACAAACAAAAACCCATGTAGATTTCAGTGTCTTTCTCACTGAAACAAAATCAATGCCTATGCGTTGACAGTAACCAACAATTCATTGGAACTGTATTGTTTTACATAAGCCAAAGAACATTTCCGGAAACAGTTGGGTAATCACTTCTATTCTTTTTTTAAGATATTGGAATGCATATACACCATTGTTGCAATTACAATGAGACAAATTATTTGAGAATAGAAATAAAAAGGTGCATTCGTGTAGTTATTTCGTCTGCAGATTGGAATTTTCATCTGTAACGGTAATTGTTCGCCAATTAATCAGTGCAGGAAAACCCGATGATCAATGATCAGTGGCGGATCCAGGCGGGGGCGCACCGGGTTCGCGCCACCCCCTTTATTTTTTTATTGAAACAAAAGAAATAAGAAGAATTCTTTACGGAATTCCTGGATCCGCCTCTGCTGATGATTCGTGTAAGGCGCCAGAAGTTATAGACAGCTAAGATCACAGCTAATATGCACCGTCGTATCGTGTTTTCTTGTTTTCTTGAACGGCTCGTCCATCGCTGACCATAATTCAAACATAACCGTAATTTGGTTTGGCTCTGAAGCAGGACAATTTCCTCGACCAGTTGATGTATGCTTTGGTTCGTCGACCTAATTGTTAGATTTGTCTGGAGAGGAAATCCCCGAGCAATCGGAAGCAGAAGATTTAGGGGAGGATGTCTTGAGAACAAAATTGAATCTGTAAAGTGGAAGCTAGGTTAGGATGGTTGTAAGTCATCTATCACGGCATGTAAGAGCACGTCAAAGTGTGCCTCGTGAATGTTTTGTTAAATGAATTTTCCCAGTGACGTTGTTTCATTTCATACGTAAGGAGATGTAAACTGTATACGTGTTAATTGAACTGCAAGAAAGTTTTAATTTCTTCTTGGTACAAGGACCATGAAACAAATGGTTTTCTAGATCATGTTTAGAGTCTTCAGAACACATACAAACACACACACTCATACGTAATTTCTATACTTTTGTATTATGAAATTCACCACCAATCTGACCTACTGTAAAGAAACACACACACACAGGTCACACGAACACACACACATACACACACAAGGTCACTATATGTGCAATGTAATGAAGACTTCTTCAGGCGTGCAGTAGTAATGTGGCCAAGACTTCTTTCCATTTATAGGGCGCCATTCAAAGCTGTTGCGCACATATACAAACGCACCAATACACTGCACCATGTCTATTGCACAGGGAGTGTCATCTAATCAATTATTCTTTTAGTTTCCCTGCCTTTGATTATTCAAAGTTTGTTTCGGGGTGACGCCAAGCAGCGTATTTTTCACACTTGTATAAATCATTGTGTCATGCACCATAGATAACTGAAATATTGCCATTGTCGTTGAAAATCTAGGCAACAGTCGGGGTACGACAGATTTATGTACTTTAGAGCTATCAGATATTACATGTCAACCTTTTTGCAACGTAGTGTGTCTGATCTAACCACGCGGGTAATTGACCGCAAGTAAAATAGTAAAATGCATTTTCGCGTAGTGTGGCATAGGCTATGGAAACTAGTGTGGTCGGGTATGTATATGGGATTATTTCGATATCCACTGCCCTACCCTGAGGCATTAAGTCATTTTTGTTTCTTTCTTTTTTTAGACATTTAGTGTATAGTCAATACCATCAACCTAGTTATCAGTGAACACTCTTGTGGCAAAATGGTATAAGCAAGTAATCCTTGCCATAGATTGTGAAAATGAGTAGAGGTCATATCAGACTCATTTGTCTCGTAGAGGAAAAAATCATTAGCCATGAGAAACCAAGAGAAATTGATAACTGTTGAATTAGAGATCAAGAAAAGAATCGTAAAGGGCCTCAAGTAGATTGTTACATATATAAACATGTTGAGATTTCACGCATTGGCTCCACGAAGAAATGAAGAAAGAAACTGGTGATGCATTTTTGGCCAATAAAGCATGAGTTTATTAACTGATTGAATAAACTAATGTTTATTGGCCAAAAATGCATTACCAGTTTGCTTCTTTATATATATATATATATATATATATATATATATATATATATCATAATGGCGCCCAATAACGGTAAGGGATCTTCAACTTATCGCTATCTTAACCAGTCATAATCGTTATTGAAATCACTTTAATTTATATTAGTAGCGCAAGTAGTAAAAATTTCTGGTGGTGAAGTGTTCATTTCAGTTCATATAATTTATGAACATGACAATCGGATGTGGTTTGTATTCATCTTGAAAACGCTGAATGCTTTATATTAACAAAAGACACGGGGACCTTATGAAAATATTCAGCTGTCAAAACTGTGGGATTATACAGAGAGCTGTGATCCGATTTGATCATGCTGACGTAACGATCGATAATCTTATTGGGAATTATTGTGAAGCGCCCCCACATGTGTCCCTCTCCATCTTTCTGCTTCTAAGACGCAGAGAGAGGGAGAGGGATCGCGGGAGACGGGGGGGGGGGGGAGGGTAGTGAGAGAGGGGGAGGGAAGGAGAAGAGGGGGCAGTGTGGGTGTATGTGCGTGTATGTCAATTTTAAGGAGAGAGAGAGAGGGAGATAGATATAGAGGGGGGGGGGGGGGTTGGAGGGAGATGGGGTTAGGGATAGGGATATGAATGCATCCGGAAGCGAAAGACTGCCGATGAGTATCACCATTTTCTACGATCTCCGGCGGTGATGCGTTTGGTCGACGTCACAAATTATAGTCGTATGATCGCAACGTGAGTGACCTGTACGACTCATCTCATTGAGACGCCAAGGCCCACGAAACTATTGAAGACACGCCACCACCATCGACAACAACACCAACAGCAAAAAATAGATCGAGGTAGCGCAGACGAATGATTGACATCTGTGAGTTATAGAAAGGAACGTTTGATGGTAGCAAAGATTGAAGGCACGAACTTCAGATGAAGAGATATATCGTACGCGGGAGAATTAATCATCCATCTGTCTGATGAGATGTGTGTTTTGTTTGGCAGTAATTGTTCTCTATATATTGTGTTTACAATAACAGGTGTTTTTAACATAAGTTTGCTACTTCTTCAAGATATCTCGCTGATAGGCACGCTGTCAATCACCGCTGAACCATCTTCAAATCAGACCGTCACATTAGCAACGGAACACCCAAGGCGCCTATTACCTTCGAACGTTATTTTCTCTTTTCAGGGATTGGTAAGCCTCACACTCGCATCGATTGGAGAAAAGCCATCACGTCACCACTGCTCACATACCTTTAACTGGGGGCCACTCAGTGTCGAAAATACAGCTCACATTTTCCCCCGCTCTTAGTGCAAGTGTTTTCGTTAGCGGCTGCGAAGGGAGAGCGAATCACAGCTGTGGAAATTATGGCTGCGACGGGAGCGAGACATTATCTTACCCGAAAAAGAGAACATTTAAACCGTGTTGAAGGCGCCGCGAAAGCGCGCAAGTCCTAGATGGACTGTCATCAGATATGAAGTGACAATTACCTAACTCCAACTAATGTGAGCACTGCTCGTGGGCACAGAAAGTCTATTGTTATTGTTGTTTTCTGCCAGTGCCTTTACATTTGAGCAAATTACAGTCAGAGCTGACTGTGCTTGTTGTTTCTTGTGACAAATGTCTCCAGTGATCAACGTGTGTAACTGAGTACCTGTCAATGTTGGAGGTATTGAAAATGTCGCGGTCTCGTCTGTAGTAAACAACGGCTTACACTCAGACGTTAGCACGAGTGAATAAGATCATGATTATCTTAATAAGTCTTGGTATTAGTTTTGAATGTTCACAAAATATCAACTCAATTACCTTTTTTTATATCAAATATCAAATTTAACACAGTCAAATGACCTTAAATGCATATAAGATCTCAAGTTTAAGAAAAAAATAAAAAATGCTAACCAGTTTTTCAGAATTCTACACTTGCTAATCCCTGCCTCTCCCACCGAAAAAAAAAGAAGCTAAATGATGGGCTTTGCTTGAGACGTGTAATATGCCAGTTTTGACCAATCCAGCTATGAAGTCAGCTCTATACGTATCCTAAAAATCAGATTCATATTTACCAATGTCGAAATCACGGTACTCGAAATGGGACGATTTATTGCCTACCAGTTTTTCTACAAATATACCCTAGCTTCTTTCCATTTCTTCAAATCAATGAATTCTTATGTTGAGTTGCTTTTATTTCACCTGATTGACAAAAAGTGTTGTCCTTCAGCGACATAAATAAGCGTCGATTATTCATTGCTTTAGTAGTAACCATCATTAGAAGAAACAAAAAATCAATGGCGTACACACTCTGATTGAACTCGAACCAACAATCTCCTGATTACTAGACAGGGGTCGTATCCACGAGACGCCGGGCTTTCGCCACGATTTGTTATTCCCGAGTGGGTTACGGTTGCATTCATCGATGATCAATGTCACTCCGCTAGTTTCAATCACAGGTGATTTTAAAGGAATTGTATAGTTTTGCTTGAGATGGGGATTCATTTTTTAACTTTTTGCAAGATATATAGAAACCACTTATGGGAAATATAAAGGAGGATACCATAATCTAAGAGGAATTCAAGGTTCCTTTGATGAAAATCGGTATTGAAATGGCTGAGATAATAAAAAACAACGTAAAACAAAGTGGTCCTAATAAAAGGTGGGATTCGCCTTTTACTGGAATCACTTTGTTTTCAGATATCTCAGCCATTTCAAAATGGCTTTTCATCACCTAAACTTCCTTTTAGAATCACATGCTTTTTAAATATTTCATATAAATGGTTTCTAATTGTTTCGCATGAAGTTAAAACCTGAATTTCCATCTCAACCAGAACTATACCATCCCTTTAAATGAGTACTAGAGAAGTAGTCCCTCAAAATGTACTTCTCAGGGCTCTCACACGGATGGTGGCATCGCAAACTCTTCACACGTGCACACCCACCATTTAAACACACACAGTGAAATGACATATTTCTATATTATGAATCAATTAATGCTGACGTAAATGGAAACGCTCGGATACTATTCTCCCTACTACTGGAAAGAGCACAGTGTTTTCACAGTGTGTTCACATAGTCGACTATGTGAACACACTCGAATTTAACAGTGTGAAGATGAATGCACACTGTGATGTGGTTTTCACAGAGTGTTGACATAGTAATACTTTGTTTCACACTGTGAATTGATGACTCAAATTTAACAGTGTGAGAGATTTCACATGGTGTTTCTCACACTGTGGGACACTGTGTTCTTTCCAGCGGGGCTAGTAGAAATGAAGAACAAAGGATAGGTATTTGCACAAATCTGTTATGATGTTATTGAATGATATGACAAGCTGCGTGTGTTGCTACTTCCGATGACGTTGGTTCTTATGATTCCACAAAAGAAAAGAAATAAATGATCTCTCCTATATAATTAGCTAAGCAAACCAACTTCTACTAAAATATTTTCGACGACATTATAACGGCGGGGGCATTCTATGAAGCAGTTTTGTCGGATATTTTTCTGAGAAACTGTTACAAGCTGCTGAAATCCTTGCATCTGATTGGCTGAGAGCAAATTTGTCCAACAACTTTGTCGGACAAAATGCTTTATGAAATGCTCCCAGGAATCCGCTGAGAAGAACTAATGGAGAAAAATTCATTCCAAAATCCTCCAATATATTATCCTATATTCCTTGCCTGGTCGAATAGATGGAAATAATAATAGTAATAATAAATGTTATTTTAAAGATAAAGTTTATGGGATGCCCAAAAATTAGATCATACTCACCACGAAATGACCGCATTCGTACGACAGTTGACAGATTAATCGCCTGTCAAACTGCAGTAGAATAGTAGAAAAGTAGAATGATGTATTGACTATCATCGTGTATCTCGCCTACGGGAGCCAAACATCAACTGTCAAAAGAACGCTTTTTGCTGCGACATCATCATATATAAAAGAACTCGCATGGGACCAATTAGATTGTGATGAAAACTTAAGGAAGCATAATCATTCATGATGGGCATGTTTTGGGTTTGATTTTTTTTTTCGTAGACCACGTTCTCGAAGTCTTATCGAATGTGGTAGAAATTATATGCATTAAAATAAATAGATAAGATTACGTCGTAGACTGGCATATGTAAATTCCTCTTATCGGATGAGGAGGTCTACTTGTTATTGACAAACCTATTGATCTCGGTGTTTTATCTTTTTTTTATATAAGCTTATCATTTTGACACCAGAGAATGAGAAAATAAATGCGCCAACAGGGAGACATCGGCGAAAAAAAATACAATTTTGTCATTGACGAAACACGTACTAATTTCACCATTCTGAAAAATAAAAAGACAAGAGATGATTTTTATCCGTTTCATCTTACATACGATGCTTCGAGAGTTACGACATTCTTGCAGAGTTGTCAAACTGAGCGCTCGGCAGACTGTCCTGTATGTACGACATATAATTTTGTTGTGGATCAGAATGCACCCTCCTTCTGGGGACACCGCGGTCACACGGACGTCAGTAAGCAGCTGACGACACACACCCAGTCATCCCGTCATGCACAGTGTGATTAGGAATCCCCTTGGCAACAACGTGGTACAGACAGATCGAAGTGTCTGCAAGTCCTTACATCTCTAACTAGCATTGGTTATCTGTGTAAACGGTCAATCTTACATCTATAACTTGTTGTTCCGTGGTGATCATTTATATTCGTTTATGGCATCGTTACTCATCTTACTTAACATTTTTTCGTTGCAGTGACTGAACATGATTTAGTGAAACACTGGAAGCATACATTTTGGTTAAATCTTTCTAGATTACACACCTACATAATTATACACAATATGTTTCAACAATTGGGCTCTAAAGCAAGAACAAATTGGTACTGGGTAAAAATAATTTATTCCAATGTAGCTATTTATATGTTTTTACATTCATTCATTTATTTATATATTTATATATTTAGATATTCATATAATTCATTTTAAAAAGTTATTGAAGGAATATTGGTATAAAGATACAGGTGTCAGCATTTCTGGGCTAGCAGCAAAAGTCTCTTTCTCGTCATATATTCTTTATGCACTACTCCATGAAGTCAGATTACCAGTATGGAAAATGTCAAAGAATCAAGGAAATAGGTTACATGTCCGCTTGGATTGGATTCGTTTACCTTTTCTCGGTCTGTTTTTCTCTGAAAGAGAGGAAATGCTGAGGGCGAAAGTTCGAGTATTTCTTCTTGTTTTTTGTTTTCTTCTGTGTTTACCTTAAAGAATAAAGACCGACTCTTAAGTACACGACATCACTTTGATATTGAATTCTCTCAACAACAAGGGTGGTAATATATACAAGTATACTTATGTTAACTGCGTAAAGTCTATTGTCTCTAGTGACAATCAGGCGTGACGACATCTTTGGTATGTTATCCCAAGTCTATTAAGCACAAGATGAAATGTCTTCTCCCGCTAATCCCATCACGATGTCGAAGCCGACATCAGCCGTCTTGTCTTCTATCCGACGAGTGAACTGTGAGCGGCTGAAGTGGGTTAACCTGTCATCGGCTGTTTACGAACAGTCGGAGGAATGACTGATTAAAGTTCAAGATTAATGTCTTTTACTCTGTTTGAACTGGACCACTCACATTACTGAGGGATTTAGGACACGACAGGAGGCGGAGGGCCTGTGTTTGGGAAAAGATTTTTAGCGCGTTTTTTCCATTTGAATTATTTGTCACGACAGGGAATCATTATTTGAGCTCTACCCATCTTCCACAATGACGTCAGACAAACACAAAACTCTAAGGGAGGGTAAGAAATGAAATAAAACAACACAATGCAGATCGAGCCAATAAAAGGAGACCAAAAGACGAGGGATAGGGGAGGGAAAAGGGAAGAAAGGGAGAGGAATTGACATATCGACTTTTCCCCTATAATAGAAAGGGTTCATTTTGAAAATCAGGAAACTAGTAACAGCAGCACTTTCATCATTCCACGTCATGTTTTCCAGATGTAATGTTATCACATGCCCTCCAGCCATACATCAAGAACTTTTCAATGTCGACGAGTGGAAAGGTTGTATAATTTGTAGATCTGACCGCAAATCAAATTGGTCTCTTCAGGTTAACATCACAAACGGTTATGACGACATCACTTCCATAAACTTGTAGTCAAACAGAGAAAGAAACTATGTGAACCAGAATGCTGATTTCATCTCTCTCTCTCTCTCTCTCTCTCTCTCTCTCTCTTTAAAAAATAAAGTGGGGGATGTTTGAACGCAAGTCGCTACAATTGAACGTGTACATCGCATGTTTTAATGGGCTAAATCAATTTAACTAGACGCAGTTGCGACCGGTTCCTGTAGGATGCACGCAGGTTCCTAGTAGATGATGGTTGACGTCTCCACGAGAGGACTACCATATCTCATGATGTATTCTGAGTGTTTACCTATTACCCGCGCTGTTTATTTCAGTTATTAGAGCGATGGGACTTGTATGTATGCAGTCGATTTATAAAGGAAGCCTCATGATAAATTGAGTGAAGTGAACAGAACAGGTGCGACAAAGAGCACGATGGGAGGAGAATCTTTATAGAAGATCTGTTTCCACTTTTCCACAAACTCCGAGTTGGATATGGTTACACTTCGACATTACAACGGATCTCCTTACCATACACGATTGAAAATCATTGCCAAATGTATTGGTAAGTTGATTAATCTTTGACAGGATCGAGAAAAACAAATATTCGGCTGCTCTTTCAGATTCCACCTGAAATACAGACTTTAACAGCAAAGTTGTAGAAACAAAATAAAACACCCATTCCATTCTCATGCGCACTTCGACAGCTGAATCACAAAGTGGCTACGAGCACACAAAAAGCCCTGACAATTTCGTGTCAAGACTAACTGATGTTCCGGCGACAGCCACCATATTTAGCGTGTTAATCCCAGATTAGTCATGTGAATTGTCATATCTAGAACAAATCGGAATAGGTGTGAGATATAACATAACAACGCTTTTCAGCCTGGCCTCACTCTACAAAAATATTTGCCGCTTATCAGAGCCTTCTTAAGCGTGTTTTCACCGCATGCAGAAGAGGCGCATAATTTTACCAAACGGCAGTGAACGCTCCAGGGGTAAAAAACTTGAAAGAGTTAGAGGAAAATGACCTGTTTGGATGCAATGCTATTGAGATTTTCATTTTCTTTTATCTCTTTTCATTCTTCAATCGCAACCATCAGACTCAAAGAGATTGTGATGTTACATTATTGGTAATATTGCTTTCATATCCAATTAATATTAGGTAACAAGATGGAAAGTTTACGGTGAACGAAAATACACTCTCGGAATAATGTCCTGTGGCAAGTAAGCTGGAATGATTATCTGTTATTAGTTAATTATGTATATTCATAACGCGGTTATGACAACACAGCATGACAAACCGCGGCGTTGGCGGGTGCAGCATGCTTGTTCGTAAGTTTATAGCTTTCTTCCTCTTTTTTTCCCCGACTAGGCCTCATTATGTAAAGATAAGGAATGTATCCTTGACAAATACATTAACAGGGAGTATTGATGAATGAAAGCATACATAAAACTATGCATTCCGTCGTGATACGAGCGAACTAGGTCATCCTAATGATACGCCATTAGAATGTGATATCAGCCGCAAAATCTGCCATCAGGGCCCTGTTTCATAAAGCTGTTCGTAAAGTTACGAACAACTTATACGAGCGACTGGTGATCAGTTCTGATGTGCTATACTTATCAGAATTTCCATAATTCAGCATAAGAACTGATCACCAGTCGCTCGTAAGTCGTTGGTAACTTTACGAACGGCTTTATGAAACACCTCCCGGGTCATGTAATTCTATGTCGCATTCCCGATGGCTATCAATGGAGTCAAATGTCACATCGGATAAGGCAACAGATTCACGACTGGTTTTGGTGTTTTTCTTGTTCTTGTATCATTTTATTAGTCAGTGCGTATCTGATGCGAAATATGTATCATCATTATCTCAGATATATATATATATATATATATATATATATATCCGTTGGGTATATATCCGTCGGGAATATATGGTTTGTTGAGGGTCGAAAAGTGCTCAATGCTGTAAAGCAGAGCATATTAGGCGTACCTGTGTTTTGGTGCCTTGTCTGCTACCGGCGGTTTCACGCTGTCGCGATCTTCAGGCAGACTGACAAAGTGGTGTGTTTCTGTGCTCATGTGGCGCGGTCAAAAAAGTCAAACTTAACTCTAAGAAGGAGTGGCATGTGCAACCTCTGCCTCGATGAGAAGGCCATCATCATCAGAAACAAAAAAGCACTCAACAAAAGGTCCGAACTTATATCCAAATGCAGACACCGGAAAAGAAAAACCATCCATGCGTCAAACCGATCCACCGCGCCACATGAGCACAGAAACACACCACTTTGTCAGTCTGCCTGAAGATAGCGACAGCGTAAAACCGCCGGTAGCAGACAAGGCACCAAAACACAGGTACGCCTATATATATATATATATATATATATATATATATATATATATATATATATATATATATATATACATACATACATAGTGTAAAAACAGTCGTATAAACACCGCAGGAGCCAAAAAATTGGACTTACGTTTCGGTCAAAGACCTTTATCAAAGACTTTGGCTTTTTATTAAGGTCTTTGACCGAAACGTCAGTCCAATTGTTTGGCTCCTGCGGTGTTTGTACGACTGTTTTTACACTTGATATCTATTTACTACACACCGATAGTTTCATAATTTGTATATATATATATATATATATATATATATATATATACATATATGTATATATATATATATATACATATATATATATATATATATATATATATATATATATATATATATATAAGTATTGAAACAAGTTCATGCGGTTGACTGCAGGTTTATCCGTATCCGTAGCAATAAATACGGATGAGCCTGCAGTCAACCGCGTGAACTTGTTTCAATACTTCTGTCTAAAGCTCTTTCTCTGAGGATATCGAGCACTCTTCATAGTAGGATAGAATCACCAAGTTATATTTATATATATATATATATATATATATATATATGTATATATATATATATATATATATATATATATATATACACACACTGAAAGAAATTAGACTGAGGCGGACGATGCTCTCGATCTTAGGTCTTAAGATCGAGACTCAAGATCGAGAGCAACGTACGCCTCAGTCTAATTTCTTTCAGTACACGGTAATTATATGCAACCAACAATGAGGCACCGCGCACGTTTGGAACCCAGGGAACTATCTCTCGCACTATATATATATATATATTATATATATATATATATATATATATATATATATATATATATATATATATACATATATATATATATATATATATATATATATATATATATATATATATATATCTCAAGTTTAGAATCAGGAAGCAAATCACAGGTTAAATATCAAGATCCCAAGTAAAGCTTATGTGCTGCATTATCACGTTACTTCTATGTTCGTAAAATTTCCACTCCTTTCGCGTAACTTAGTGTTCCCAGAGAAGGTCAAACTTTACAGTACAATCTCTTTGATTCTTATCTAACATTAGATGACTAACATGACTACAGCTATATATAGATTCTAGCTGTTCTTTTGCAAAATTTTTCATTCTTTCAGTTAGAAAAAAAAAATTATCCTTCTGACAGTTAATTGCTTTCAATTCTGCACCTTTAGCGTTCATTCACTCTGCAATTGTGATCATGACACCGCTGGAGCCTGGAATACAATAAATTGTCTTGCTAGCGGAATATAGATTGGTTTGTCAGAAGCACTTGACAGCATTGATTCCTGTGCCCGACCTGAATTTGGTGAGGAGAAAACAACAAGCAATTTTCATTTTAATTTTCTTTGTCAGTTACTGAATACTGAAAAGTTGTGAAATGTATCGCATGATATGCGGTGAATTTCAAAACTCGTCAGTATTCAGTAATTGGTTATGATAATCATTATTATGAATATTTTCTTGCATAGACCGGCAAGCACACACAGACTCCCCCCCCCTCTCTCTCTCTCTCTCTCTCACACACACACACACACACACACACACACACACACACACACACACACACACAGCAAATAAATTGTACTTTCTTCCTTGGGTCTTCCTGTCGGGACTTCTTGAGATTCTGATCCCTTCTCTAATGCAGCAGACTTTTCCCTACAGATAATGATGACACTTTTGCATTAAGAATGTATGAAATTTCATAATAAGTGCACATAAATGAAATGATATTTCTAGAGAGCGAATATTCCATGATAAACGCTAAGTATGTTCGAATGTGCTTTACAATTGAATTATCAATGAAACCAGGGAGTTTTGGGATTTTTTGGGGGAAGACATTGAGGGATTATGGTTACGGTAGTTAATTCCACAATTTGGGAGCAGAAGATGAAAATATGATTTATCTCGAAGTGTGCCAAGTGTCTTGAAAATGGGATTGTTCAGTGTGATACCCTGAGAGGAGCTGGGAGTGTACCGGGATGGATGACGGAACGTTATGAGTTCAGATGATTTAGGCCTAAGGAGGAGAGAGAACATCGATGCACTGGAAAGTGAGAAAGACGTAACTGAGAACTGATTTCTCAAGTAAAAGCAAAGCACAACAAAACAAAACAAGAACATGACATCACATCGCAGTTCCATTAGATGTTTGAGTGGATCTGAACTCTGGGCAACGCACAGAAGAGAAAAGACACCAACATCTTCCATTAACGATGATCGGAGTAATACGAGTATAGGGTGTTATACAGAAACATGCTGCCACTCGGGCGCTGGTGGATCCCATTTCATTATGAAAAAGAAAAGAAGTATTTATTGTATATTGGTAGAAAGTTTTGATGAAACAGAAATTATGTGTCTGTAACCAGAACTGTCTGACCTTGATATATTTCTGAAATGCAAAATTTGAACGTTGATCCTCTAGGCCAGCGAGAATGTAGACTGTCAGAGTATAGTATAGTACATCATGTGCCTTGAATCGAGAAAGTTGGTTGATGAGGAAAATCTGGCTGCCAGTAACAGTTTTTATCTAATTCAACCGATCAAACATTTTCCCTCACCTGAGCCTAACACTCAAGTGAGCGATTACAATCATTCTCTATCCAGCTTACGTCGTTTTACGTCTAGAAGAACCTGAAATGTAAAAAGGTTGCTACGTCTTACTACGTGAGTCTTGCGTCGTATAATTTCTTTTTTATACGTAACCTTTGTATATTTTCAGGTTCTTCTTGAAAACCGTATGACATTTTGTCAAACTTGACAGGTAACATCCCTCTAGGTTCATTTTGTTCTTTTTTTTTCAAATGGGTATCATACTCCCCAAAGGGCCCCCAAAAACCTGACTTCAGAAGTGATAGCGCTTATAGGAAATGCTATGATGGGAATATAGATTGGTTAGTCGGAGACCCTTGATAACATTGATTCCTGAACTCTAATATCTGAATTAGGTCAGGGGAAAATTCGAAGCAACTTTCATATCAAATTTGATGGCCAATTTGCTGACTGCAATTTTATGTTTGTTCATGGCGGATCTGGGGGTGTCCCATTGTAGAGTCGGAGAGGGACCAAGTTGGGCGCCCAGTTTTCGCATTTCCATCTTCCTCCTGAAAACGTATGGTCAAAATTTCACCAAACGAGGCAGCTGTTTCTGCTGAGATGCTAGAATAGGACATTATAGACGCCATACCTCACTTGGGTCCCGATATAACGGAAGAAAACTGCCAGTCCCGATGACTTCGTTCTGACTTGAGTGCACTGTACTCATTAACACATCCTTATGTCTCTATGTCTTCTTTCAAGTACTGAATATCTTTTGCAAACTTATAGGTAACTTTTATTATCGTTGTATTTCTGGAATTACAGTTTTACTACCGAAAATCTTTCGACGATAATGATAGAGACAAGAGGAGAAACAGAAAACGTGTGATTATTACTTGAGCGATTTAGGCTGAACGTGGTGTGAAAAGGACCATAATTACTCAGGTGGTATTCATTTCGTAGTCACATTGACAATGAATTGCCATAGATACTTATGGGCATTTAGTATTCTTTATTCTTATGCTCTTTGATGCTGTTAGGATCAATGACTATCGAGAATTACAATCCGATTGAAGATGACGATGGACAGAAAGAGGTATTACAAAATCTATGAATGAAATGAATGTGTAATTATCATTATCACGTCACTATGCTTTCCCGCAGAATGTACTATACGGGATCATGTGAAACTGCTACTGGAAACATGTCAGCCACTTGAAAAGCCATTACTCTCTAAAAAAAATCGAGTGAAAATTTTCACTCTTAAAGGAGTGAATACAAAAAAGAGTGAATTTTGAGTGAAATTGGAGTGAATTTTGAGTGAAAAAGTTCATTTTCACTCGTTTTAGAGTGACGTCAGGGATCACTCCAAAATCTTCGAGTGATCCCTGAGGTCACTCCAAAATGAGTGAATATGAACATTTTCACTCGAAATTCACTGCAATTTCACTCTAAATTCACTCTTTTTTTGTATTCACTCCTTTAAGAGTGAATATTTTCACTCGATTTTTTTTAGAGAGTAATGCGGTTGTTGGTAAGCATAAGGTGTCAACATCTCAAATTATACATGACGGACAAACGCTGTCTAAAACCAGAGATGTATAGCACGCTGTTTTAATGAGTACTTTTTTAATCAATGTTAATGAAGGTCCTATAATTCAAGCCTCAAAAAATCGATCCGATACAAACAGATTTCGCGCAGTATTTAGGCACGCCAAATGATGAATCATTATTTTTCAAACCAACAGATTATAGTGGAATCCTTGACAATGTAAACTCTTTAAAATCAAGTTACACAAATGGTCATGATGACATGAGCACGTCTCTTTTAAAACAAATTGTTGGTAGTATAATGACACTCTTAAAACATTTTGTAACTTGTCGCTCTCAACTGGTATATTTCCGAACGTATGTAAAATTGCAAAAATTGTTCCAATGTACAAAAAAAAAAAAGATGATACCTCTCTTGTCTCAACTTATCTCTATTCTTCCTAGTCTTTCTAACCTCATAGAAAAGCTTGTCTTTTTTTTCCTTTTTTTTATACAAACTGATATACTGAACCTAGACCAATACGGTTTCAGGAAATTCCATTCCACAGTTATGGCACTATTATAGCCCAGTTGTACGATAAAGTGTCGACTGCCTTAGCTGAGTAAAAACATGTCATCGGTGTGTTCATGGACCTAAGCAAGGCATTCGACACTCTTGACCACACTATCCTTTTACGCAATTTACAGTGTTATGGAGTTCGTACCATTCTATCAGGATGGCTTAAAGATTACTTATCAGATAGAGAGCAACAAATATATGCCTTGAATCTGCCAACTCTGAAGTATCAGTTATATACAATGTGGCGTCCCACAAGGATCCATTGTGGGACCTCTGCTATTTCTAGTGTATATAAATGATATTCAAGATAAAATGATATTTCAAACTCAACGATGTCACTGCAATATATTTTGTTTGCCGATGATACCAATGTATTCTGTTCTAATTCGGCTTTTCAGTCACTCCTAAGAACTCTTAATACCGAATTGCCGGAATTATCTAGCAATAGATCATCACTCGATTTAAAAGAGACAATTTCATCTATTTTCATAATAAGAAAAATGAAAAGATGAATTGTCCTTTGGGTTTATGCCACGTTTAAGTGTGTGCGTGTGTATCACACACGCAGACGCACTGCTATAGCTTCTGACCAAACGAACACTGAGAATTAAGGGTTTCTGGGACGAACACTGTACTAGGGCTTTCTGTAGGTCAGTCGATGGAGCACTGGGCTAGCAATACAGAGGTCTCGGGTTGGAAGCCCGACGTAATCCCATTTTCTTTGCTCATATTTTAACTAACAAAAATAAATATTCACAGATATGTGAATGACTAATTCGCGGTATCTCAGTTCTTGATCCACGTGTGCTACATCACTGTGTACAAAGTGTACGGAAGTTGACTAGGGGGGATTGCGTGGGAGAGGATAGTCCCCTTCCACACGACGGAGTTTTCGCATTTTTTTTTTTTTATAGAATTGAAATAGAACGATCTGATGCACACTTTTGAGGAATGTTCGGAAAATTGTCAATCCCCAAATCGGGCCAAGTCTAATTGTATGAATAGGAACCGAGTAGGGAAAGGGTGACTTTGAAGAGGATGAGGGAACTTTTGAATTTATTAGAATTGCAGTGACAGATTTGATGCACACTTTGATGATCTTTTATTCCGCACTTGCCCAACTCTCCCAAGTGTATTAATTATGTAATAGGCGGCGAAATGGGGGAGGGTGTGGGAAGGGGTATTCCCCTCCCACGCGAGGAAGATCTTGCATTTTCAGAATTGAAAATCAATGATCTGGTGCATGATATGGGTAAAATATTTGGGTAGTTTTCTATCAATAAAGCAGGAAAATTTTCCTCGTTTTGGGAATTGTTGGGGAAAACATGACATGTTTGCCCCCTAGCCCTCTAGGATCAGCACCCATGCATACGAGGAAGATTTTTAGAAGTAAGATGAAAATATCTTGTAAACACATTTATGATAGAATCTGGGAAAATTTCAATCCCAGAAGTGTACTAAAATCTAGGGGGGGGGGAACCCTCCATGAATTGAAAGTATCAAGATATCTCCTCCCACCCACCCGACGGAACTTTTATATTTTTTTTTAACAGAAGTGACAGACCTGGTGCACACTTTAGATGAAACATTTGGAAATCTGTCAGTCTCAAAGTTTATTAAGTATAGAAAGGACCGAAAGGGGAGGGTATGAAATTGGGTAGTCCTATCCCCCTCTCACGCGAGGGAGATTTAATATTTCCAAAATTGAAATTCAGCTATATTTGGGTGAAGTATTTAGACAGTTTTCTATCAAAAAAGCAAGAAGATTTCGACATCTCGGGAATAACGGGGAGGAGTAAAATGACATGTTTGTCCCCAATATCTTAATGGGAGAACCACCCCCTCCCCCAATCGACGCCTCTGTATATGAGGGAACTTTTGTAAGTGAAAGATCTGCTGCACACTATTTGATAAGATATCAGGAAATACGTACATCTCAAAAGTGTACAAAGTCTATCGAAAGGGACCCAGTGGTGGTGGGGGGGGGGGCTGTTGCATGTTGTATTGCAAGTCAACGATTTGGTGCATACTTCTGGCTATTTTCCATTAAGAAAATTCAAGATTTGTCCTAATCTCGGGAATAGCTTGGAGGGGAATGATTTGTTTGCCCCCAACATTTCCATGGGGGCGGGGCAAATGTCCCTTTGCACCCGCCTAGAGTCATTATCGTTTGCTCAATGATTCAGGAAATGGAGGGAGGTTCAATTGTGGCAGTGTATTTTTTTTTTTTTTTTTTTTGGGGGGGGGGAGTGGGGGTTGTTTGTTTGTTTACGTACGTAATTTTCAGATGGTCCCGAGTTGCGCGCGTCATAGCATGTATGCATATAGGCCTATATCATTTGGCGTTGTCAACATCTGGATTATGCCTTATGTCGATACATGTATTACTATAAATTTGAGCGAGCGAGCGAAGCGAGCGAGTGCTTGAGAAAATTGTCTATACATATCCTAAAAGATAGAATACTGTTAAGCTCTGAAGGCGGGCATAAGAACGTCACGCAATATGCCGAAATTGGTACAATCACATTCCTGCTTCTTCCATTTTTTTTTTCAAATTTCAGGGGGGGGGGGATGATTATACAGGTCATCCCCATCCCCCAGGATTTACGCCCATGCAACGTTTGAATGTCAAGGTTGATGGTGGATTATTGCAAAAAATGAAAGTATTGGATTTCTTGAGATATGTATAAATGAAAATTTGAAATGGAACGCTCATGTGCAATACATCTTTGATAATGTATCTCGTCATGTTGGTATACTTCAGATGAGCTTAAGTATTATGTCGATAAGAACATGTTATTTATGCTTTATAACTCCTTGATATTGTCGTACATCTTATATTGCAACATTGTTTGGGAAACTTCAAAAATTGACAATTACAGTATATTACTCCTACAAAAGGAAGCTATAATACGCAGATGCACTAACTCAGCTTATCGGGTTCATTTTGATCCTTTATTCGCAGAATTAAAAACACTTAAGGTAAATGACACTAATTTTCTGCAAAACTCACTGTTTTGATATGTTTTGCTTACATAATGGTCATTTGCCATCTTGGTTTTTTTTTTCCTCATTATTTCAGTTAAACAAGAAAAACATTCTTATCCTAAAAGACAATCTGACAAATTTCAGTTACATAATCCTAAAACGGTGACGGCTCTGAAGTCTATCAAACACACCGGACCCGATATTTTGAATTCTCTTCCTTGTGATATTCAAAGTATTAGGTCCATGTGCTCTTTCCAGAAAGCTGTAAAAACGATGTTGCTCTCTTGACATCAGTAATTTGTGTCATTGTAAGTGTATTGTACATGAAATTCCTTCGTAGAAATATCGCCGCACTTAATCTCGTCCATTACATGTACAAGTATGTGCATGCACAATGGTAATGCAGGAACAAAAAAAAAAAAAAACAACAAC
Organism: Diadema antillarum; assembly: GCF_040938485.1. NCBI lineage: Eukaryota > Metazoa > Echinodermata > Echinoidea > Diadematoida > Diadematidae > Diadema > Diadema antillarum. Next base: position 166,399 of record NW_027272880.1, on the reverse strand, counting down.
ATCAAATCAAATCAAAATCAAATCTAAATTTGAGCCAGCAGTGAGGCTCAAGAAATGTTTGCGGAAAATACATAGCGGTTCGCTGACACCATTTTCTCTCGGGTCAAGTCGTTTTAAAAGCAAGCGCCTCGGGGGATAAGTCTATGTGACTGTGATTGATCAAGCTGTTCAGTGGTAATGTGCAACGAGGTTAGTTCCCCTTCTGTTATTTGCCCTGGAATGAAATATGACGCACACAGTCGAGTAGAGAGCAACAGTTGTTGATGAGGAAATGTGTTCGATAAAATTGAACAATGTAACTTTCCACGCCTACGTATGAAATTACCGAGAGTTGGCTCTCTGCTGGATTGTTTGCGCCGTATTGCATTCCTCGGAAAATCAAACTAATTTTGAGAAGGGAAAGATTAGAAGACAAAATAAATTCGAATTATCACTGTTGCGCAGACGACGTACGACTGTTTGTGTATTTTTCTCCAAACCAAACTCTGATGCTACCAATTCCCTCCAACAACTCTGTGCAGTCTCTATGGATGAGCTCTCGTTCCTTTCAGTTAGTTTAACATCACGAAGTTTGAGTTGTTGTCTGAAGTTACAATATTGAAGAAATCGATGTCAATCCCTTTTGAGACAGGTAACATGTCTTTACTTGTATCCAACGTCTAAGAAAAAATTTATATGGGTTAATGTTCGACTTCACCATCAGACAATCTCGGTGTCTGCTAAGATTAACAGGATCTGTGAACCTGTCCTATATTATCAGCTTCGTAGGTTCTATTTGCAATTACCTCACTCGCTCTGCTACGGACAAAGATTGTACATGCTTTAACGCATTCCATTATGGGAACCTGGTGGTCTGTGTATTAAGTCTATCATGGGTATTTCAACATTCAGTAAGGGATGAGTTAATATCCTCTCGCCTAGAATTCTGCAATGCTCTTCCATTTGGGTTGCCTCATGAGCAGCTGTGATAAGTGCAAAAGGTCCAAAACTCGACAGCTAGAATTATTAGGCTTACTCTTACAGGGCCGGCGCAGTGTTTTCAAGAGTGTGGGGGCCCACTTCCGGGTTTCATGAGCTAACAAGCAAAAAAAAAAAAAAGGTCCTCAGCTCATCTCTCCCCTTCCACTTCCGGGTTTCTTCAGCTGACAAGCAAAAAAAAAAAAAAAGAAAGGTCCTCAGCTCATCTCTCCCCGTCCACTTCCGGGTTTCTTCTGCTGACAAGCAAAAAAAAAAAAAAAAAAAAGGGGGGGGGGGCCTCAGAGAAAACACTTACCTTACCGCCGCCATACTTCAAGATCTCTATCTATTTCTGTTTTAGTGCCACTTACGTACTTTCGGGTTGAAAAAAGTGTGGGGGCCCAAAGAGATGACACCTTATGTATTCCTTTGTATGGTGCACAAAAAGTGTGGGGGCCCGAGCCCCCACGGCCCCCACGGCTGCGCCGCCCCTGTCTTAAATATTTTTAAAAAACGCACTCATATTACCCCTATACTCAAGTCAATCTACTGCTTACCTGTTGAGTACCGCATTCACTTTAAACTGTTACTACTTGTCTTTCATTGCTGAACTAGATCTACTCCCCAGTATGATACTAGGGCCTACTTCTTTATTCCAACAGCACACTCCAGTAAGATTACTTCGTTCTTGTGACACTGTTCTGGCGTCTTCAGTGTTCCCGAAACAATATTGGGTTATGGGATTTTTGGCCACGCTGACACCCCCCCCCCTCTCTCTCTCTCTCTCTCTCTCTCTCTCCCTCTCTTGGACAAGATCCTTTACATATTCGTACTGTATATTTATGTATCTCCTTAGGTGATTTTTTTTAAGACAGCTCTGAAAACACACCTCTTTAGATTTAGTATAGACGATTAATCAATCACTTATCTTTTATGTACTTTTTTCCTTTATACTGTGCAAGTAATTTTATGTCCTTTGAGCACACGAACAAAGTGGTAAGAGACAATACATTAAACTATTCATATCTTTTCTTCCCGATTTTCCTCTTCTTCGGTTCCTTTTATTAATTACTTTGCTCATTGTATCAGTCTTTGTAATGTGTCTTAGTCTTTATATGTCTTGCAAATTAATGTTCGAGTATGTGTGGATGCCCTTTATACGCAGACTGTCTGTCCGCTGTTGGCAGTAAATCCTCAGAGATCTGTTCCCCCTCGATCTGCCTGTTGCATCGGCTTACTTTTTCCGGAGTCCCCTTCTGCACTTCGTACCCTGTCCGGACGAGTCTGTCTGCGGCTTCTGCTCCCAAGGCTTTAGTGTCAGTGGTAGAGTCAATGTTTTACTCCTATAAATTACAGAACTCAGCAACACACACCTTGTAGATCTTTGCCTTGGGGTGCTCGACCAGTTTCTCTTTTGGTCCAAACTCCCCTTGTCACGTTGTTCAGTGTTGTGTCAGCCATTCCGATGCGTCTATAGAGCTCATTGGCAAGACAATAAAGATCGGATATTTTAGGGTACAGTGTCACATAAACACGTTGACTGCTGGTAACTCGTAGTCCATGATGCATACTGAGGGTTGTGCGTTGATATCATGTCCCATCACCTGCAGCATCTCCAGACTAGGAAGTTGGAGAGCTTCTCTTTCCACCTCCTTGTTCAGACTGCTCGTGAGGCTGAATGTGTGTTGCAAACAACAGTAAAGCTGTTCAGCAAATGATGCATGTCTTCATTCCGCTGGCAAACAGATCGTCTCTGAGGACTCACATCTGTCACGTTGCCTTGTTTCAGGGTCTGAAAAGTTTGAAGAGGTTTCCGTAAGACCGTGCCTTCTATGACTTTTACAAAGGCGCCTTAAGAGGGAAAAAAAGAAAATTTAAGCAGAGTTCAAAGAAGGACACGATCCTGCTTTGAGACAGCGCTGTCGGTATTTATCACTCCGGATATTGTGCCATTTGTGCCATGTTGTTCGGATACGACGACGCCCCGCACATGTCCTCACGGTGTCATATTAGGCTCAGCAGAGGAGGCGGGTAACCGTTCTTGGTTAGGATCTTCTAAGGGCCTTCTCTATACTTACGGGGTTGAATGTATAAGACCCTTCTCTACTTCCTGAGTAAAGGACAACGCCGTTTCCACAGGAGCACCCTTGAAATTGCTATTTTTGGATAACTTTCGTTCAATTATAAAAAATGATATTGTTAAATCTAACCATCAGAGATCCATCCAATTTGATGACCTCGTATTCTTTTACCTGTACCATTATCGGAAGGGTCTCTAAACGCATTATGAATTGGTTGTACTACTACTGGATCTGGAAAAATCAGGTGTTCGAGCCCCAAACAAGGGGTTCCCATTTTAAATTTATTCGACCCCTCCCCCATGTGTTCCTTAACCCATCTGAACAACTTTGTCGTGTTTAAAGGATATTGATGGGTGTGACAAATAGTCGCGTTCTGTAAGTGTGGAGTTCAATTTAGCGACTTGCCTCTCATACAATATTATCTCGACAAAAATGAACTGAAAGCTCGAATCGAACTTAGCAAGTAATGTTATTTTTCGACATCCAAGCTGGAACTGCATGACTTAATATTTCTTTATTTTCAGTTCAGTTCAGTGTATTTTCCATCAAATAAACAGTGAAACAAAATATAATATGATAAAAATATATTGGTAATGTGATATTATTTATCGTTGATTTGATATTAACATAGTTATGCTCAGCAATAAAAGTTTTATCAAAGCAACACCGTCGTATCAGTATTAGTGTAATCATGATTACGGATTCAGTACAATTCTCGACGTAATAATCATCCCAGAAGCATTTCTGCCGAACACCCACCAAGTTATGAAACCAGAATAAAAGTTCGTCCTATTAGCGTTGATTAGTACCACATAGATAACATAAAAGGATTAGTGACTTCGCACATTGTATTCATAGAATAAACATCCTTAGCACAAAAGATTTGGTGTCGTTCATCACGACACCACTTCCGACCACTAAAGAAGCGTGTCTTTATTGTTCATGAAGACTCGGTATTAAAAATAACTTGTGCATTTTTATATCTTTTTTTTTATTTGGAGTCCAGTATAGAACCCATGTTGGCCCTTTCTCTGTATCAGTGCGACAGCAATCGTCATACATACAAACATTTCCAAACTATTGGAATAAAAAGAGAAAAAATCTAAGCAAAGTGGCGTAGCAGCTTTAAAAAGAGGCCCATTACTTGGTAATCATGGAAATGTATGACACTTTTAGGTTGAGATGACGGCTTAGTATCCTATTTCGCCACTTTTAATCTTGATGCAACAACCAGAAGTTAGCGCACTACTCCTTGTATTTACCTTGACATGTCTATACAATAGGAACGTCTTATACGCAACACTTATTGCACCGTAGTTATGTAAATTTGCAATAGGTGAGTTACAATCAAGTGATATAAGTATCTTGACCATGGTGTGCATTGGTTACGGCTGAATCCCTTCTAGCATCCAATCTCTATTCATATTGCCAATGGTTAACGTAGCTAGCGCCGTTTCGAACGCATTTCGAGGGCTCCTGTCACTTTGTGGCCTATTGTACTGGATGCTTAGCATTCCCATGCTGCGCTAACGACAGAGGATAAAGCCAACTATCCGCTGTGTTTATGTAATAGTTGCCCCTGCACGACACTAGATCCCTCATCCTTGCGACCGACGGGGAGATTTCCGCCTCATTACTGAACGTGAACTAACATCATGTTCACAACAACTAGACTGGATCTCGAGTTGCCACACACTGTAGTCATCTCATCGTGAGGTGTGAAGAACATCACTAACTTTAGAGTAGAACCTCGTCTGTATTGGAAATTCAAGTGAAATTGGTGTTAAACTTTTGATCTTAGTACAAGATATTTATCGACCGTCACGTGATCAAGGTGAAGACGGGTTATTCCGCTGATGAAGGCTGTAGCAGTGACAGTTGAAAATTCCGGAGGCAAATGCATGTATTGAGATCAAAAGTTTAACACCAATTTAAACATCACTAACTATTGCATACGTCTCAGGAAACTCTGTGCTGGCTACGAAACTTACCATGAATTTATACTTCCCCCTTCTCAGTAATCAGTAATAATATTACCTTCTGCAGTACCCGCTGCCACAAGGGATCAGAACCATCACTAGCTATCGGGCAAAAGCTTGGTAGTCTACTGTAATGACGCCTGTTTAGCAATCAGGGGATTGTGGATTCGAATCCTATACCTGATATATGTATGTCCATGACTTTTATCATGGCTATTACTCAAACACTGTTTGATGAGTGTATGTTTACCATTGTTTACGGCAATGACTTGCAATTTGTTAATCATTAGTATGATTACATAGATGCCACTTGGTTTATGTTCTTCTATATCCACTTGACTCAATACAAGCCCTATTATCATTGATTCAGACCATGAAAACCATTGCCATTAAAAACAAGGCAATCGCCAAATTGTGTCTCGCCCATTCGCGTACAAGGAATTAATATTTTGTATAACTCCCAGAAGTTAATTGACCTGCTTATGACCTTTGACCTTGTGGTGACCTTCAACACCCTAAGGGACATTTACCATCCAAGTTTGGTCACAAACGGACAAAGGGATCAAAAGTAATGAGCCATAATCGAAACGCGGCAAAAAAACTTAACATTGGGCCCTAAAAATTTGTTGACCCCTTTCTGTGACCTTTGACCTTGTGATGACCTTTAACTCCCCAAGGGACATCTACCGTCCAAGTTTGGTCACAAACGGACATAGGGATCAAAAGTTATGAGCCATAAATTAAATGCGCCCTAAAAACTTATCATTGGGCCCTAAAAGTTCGTTGACCCCTGTCTGTAACCTTTGACCTTGTGGTTACCTTCAATTTCCCACGAGACATCTACCATCACCCAAGTTTGATTGCAATTGTAGCAACATGTGCTGAGTTACGTGTGATAAGAGAGTCTTGCAAGTAAACTTTAACGTATGACCTCAAATGACCTTTGACCTTATCATGTGACCTCTTACGGCACTATAACATGAAGGTACCCCAAGTGCATCCATCACCCAAGTTTGATTGCCATTGTAGCAACATGTGTCGAGTTACATGTGATAAGAGAGTCTTGCAAGTAAACTTTAACGTATGACCTCAAATGACCTTTGACCTTATCCTGTGACCTCCAACGGCACCATAACATGAAGGTACCCCCAGTGCATCTATGACTCAAGTTAGGTTGTAATCCAAGCAACTTATGTGAAGTTATTTGTCAAAAGAGAGTCTTGCAGGTAAACTTTAACATAGAAAAGAGAGTCTTGCACATACTCTTTGATATATGACCTCAAATGACCTTTGACATCATCACATGACCTCTGACAACACCATAACATGAAGATACCCCTAGTGCTTCTATCACCCAAGTGTGGCTGCCATTGCTGTAACAGTTGCCAAGTTATGCATCATAAGAGAGTCTTGCAGGTAAACTTTAACATTTGTGACGGACGACGGACGACGGACGACGGACGGACGACGGACGGACGCAATTTGGATCCCTTAGTCTCGCCTTCACCTCCGGTGGGCGAGACAAAAAATGTACAAAAAAGACAAATAGGAATATTCAAAGTATATGTTATGAACAATAAGTTATCACAAATATACGTTATGTTCAACATCCATGGCAAATACATGATCTCCCTATACAATTCAAGGGCGGATCCGGGAATTCCGTAAAGGGGGGGGGGGGGGGGGGCGCAAACAATACTTCTGGTGCTACTTCCGGGTTTCATTTTTTTATTTCTTTTGTTTTACCAACAAATAAAGTGGGGGCGCGCGCCCGGTGCGCCCCCCCCCCCCCCGATCCGCCACTGCAATTTGTTTACGAGCAATATTAATTACGTGTTATTTAACTCGTATTTCCCGTGCTATTCAAGGAAACCATGAATATAGCACGGTGCAATACTTTAGTCCATTACGAAGAATGCTTTACACACACAAACACACATAGTATCATATATATTATATATTAGTGGCAGCAATGGGCTAAAACTAAACAAGGCGGGGTGGTGCAAGGAGACTTAACTGTATTGGCAACAAATCTTGCACCGGGGACGTAGCTGCGATGTTCGAGTTGCAACTCATACATCGCAGCTACGTCCCGGTGGAAGATTTGTTCTGATATGTGTATAGGCCTCAGACGTTTATATGTATGTATACATTTGTATATTATATATATATATACATATATATATATATATATATATATATATATATATATATATAATGCAAGTCCTGTGTGTCCATATTTTTGTGCGTCATTGTTTTATTATGTTTCGGGAAAATGCACCGTACAAGCACGGTTTTTTTTTCAGCATTCCTCCTCTTTTCCAGCCTTTGCATATCTTCACAATGTTTTTTCGTTTTTCTTTTCGCCTTCATTATTCATGGCATACTTATAAAATTTCCCTTATCATGCTTCGTAAATATCAATATAAGCACTTATCCCTTGTTAAAAAAAAAATCATATTTATATGTTTGGGGATGGAAAATAGATGAATGAAAAAATAATATATGTTAACTGCAACATTTTCTGTCCATTGCCTTTGAGTTATTGTATAATGTATCTCTCTGTCTCTCACCAGAACCTCCTCAAGATCCTCTCTGATGTGAACGCCACCAAATCCCGAGAACCAAAGGCCGTATCAAATGTCTGCAATGAAATTTTACGCCTGACATAATAAGCCCAATTACGTCGAAATTTCCCTTGCGTGTAAGAACACTATAGCAATCATTCAATGCCGGAAGAAATGGGTAAATCTGTACTTACTTTTCAAGGACTTGTGGACGTAACAACTTCAAAAGCGCTCTTGCCCTGTCTGACATACTGGATTGAACATTTAATTCTTTTAACAAGAGAGGAGCAAGAACGTTAGACGTGAAAGAAAAACAAAAATGATATCAGTATCAACAAACAGCAGCAAAGGATGTTCTTCAGCTATTTATAAGTGATGGGAAACTATTCGTACATTGGAAACAACGTTCTGGGAGCCATGGAGGCCACCAGCACGATAGGCCTTGGTGTTGACTATGATGCATCGTCCGTCGTTACCGAAGCTGCGGGCGGCGGGATGAATTACAAGGTGATCGTACCTGCTGCATTTGGCTGTATATTCCTCATCGGCATTGTGGGAAACTCGTTAGTCATTATGGTCACCAGTAGGCGACTGAAGGGTCTTCATAAGACAATGAATGTCTTCATCCTAAACTTGAGCTTCGCAGACCTCCTGTTCCTCGTCTTCTGCGTTCCATTTTCGGCGATCTTTTGGACGACACATTCATGGGATCTCGGAGAGATTCTCTGCAAGCTTCTCGACTTTTTAACGTACATGTCGATGTTAGCAAGTATTTTCACACTGGTAGCCATGTCTCTGGATCGTTTCTCTGCCGTTGTATTTCCACTCAAACTGCTACAGCTCCGCTCCCTTCGCAACGCGAAGATTATCGTTGTAATGATTTGGATAGTGTCATTCTCCTGCGCGTCGCCATATCTTGTTGTAAATGCGATCGTTTTTGACAGTTCTTTGAACGTTACCTACTGTGTCGAGAAGTGGCCCAACGTGGAGCGCCAGCGTGCCATTTATTACGCCTTCATGTTCACCGTTGGATATGTCCTTCCGCTCTTTCTGATCACCTGTGCGTATGTGTTGATACTCAGAGCTCTGTGGAAAACCCTGCGAATACTGGATGATTCACGGGAGTCGAACAGTTGCAAGGCCAAACGGAAGGTGACGGTGATGGTCAGTGTTGTGGTACTCGTCTTTGGTGTCTGCTGGTTGCCGCATCACGTTATCTACATGTGGCAAAGTTTTGGAAACTTCCCGTACACTATCGCCACTGCAGAACTCAAACTAGCTTCGTTGTGCCTGTCATATCTAAACTCATGTCTGAATCCGATCATCTACTCCATCATGTCGGAAAACTTTCGCAAAGCCATGATGAGAACCTTGCAGAAATGTGGCAGCGATCCGCTGACGAATGCCGGAAGTGGCGGACGGGGTGTTCCGGGCATTCGTCTGACTCCGGTGACACAAAACAACCAGTTTCACTACCAAAAGAACACCACACCAGATACCAGTAGCAGGTACTATCCCAGGCGAAATCTCCACCGCCATAGACTGTGTGACGCAAACGGTGTGCACTTGATGAATGGACAAAACGCCACGTGGTAAACTCGGGACATCTTGTTGTATGGCAAGTCTGGTTGCTATGGGGCAGTTTAATGCTTTGCATAAAGAAAACAGAAAGATTCTATGAAAAACCGAGACTTGTCCTTTTTCACAGGATGAACACGTCGTATGCCCAGCTCGTAGTTAGATTTGCCATAATGTACCGCCATCACTCCCAATCGGCAAAATCACCATGGTGATAAACACCATTATTCTCATAGGAGAGATTCTTTTCTCTTCTGAGCCTTATCTCAAAGTTTAAATTGAAAATAAGAAAATTTGTATGAGAAATATAATTTCTAAAATAAGAAAATCTTTACGAGGATTGTTTTTTTTTTCTTCAATTAGCGTTATTTAATCTAATTTACGATACGGAACATTAAGAATTGAAATATAATCTAAATTTGTCATATTAATTTATGACACATTATTTTCCCGACCGTATATGCATCCAGGACAAATGCCATCAGATGATAAATTAAAAGTTCAGAATTGAACAATGTTTTTTTCATATTTCATCTAATATTCATTTTCGCGTTATTCGTGTTCCTATGATGTCACCATTATCTGTCATGTTTGAACATCACTTGTATTCAGTTTTATGAATGATAATGATAATGTATGTAGAAATACTGTTATTAGTATCTATGCTCTTGTCATCATCGCTAGTTCTACTGTTGATATCTGTAACTTTATCAGTCGTTATGTGAAGTAGTAATAATTCTTGTACTGCAGTGAATGTCATCCTTGTACAGTGTATATTTAGGAAGCCGAACTGCAGAATATCCATTCGCCATTCATATCGCACGGATAATTCCTCCCATGAAATATCTGCACGCCAAGCAAAACCTAAATTCTACCAACAAACAGTGACAAACATAACCTTAATCCTAGTCCTCGCGTCAAGCTAAATCTAAAACTTTATCACAATCCTAATCCCAAGTCCTTGGAGAAAATGAGACCGGAGCAAGTGTCGTGTCACCTATAGCTACACATGGGGAAACAATTTCAAGAAAAATCCCACCAGCATGCCGAATTACAGAATTTGACATGTGACACAAAAATGAATCCGAATTTAAGTGCCTTTCGAAGTTGTGATATTTTTGGTGCGTCGCAGAAAATGCGTAATAAGATTTGACATGTATCATATTTGGCATGTTTGGTAGGTGCACTTATAACAATGTACAAAGTTGTGTCCCATTGAAGATGCTATACGGAAAGAAGCAATGAAACGAAATACTAATTAATGGAGTTCATAGCATTGACGTCATTCTGGACCACCAACACGTGACCAAGAAACGCATCACCTATATAGTTGGAATTACTGCTGCGTGATTTCGTTTTCTCATTACTCTGAAGTATACCACGTCATTGATTCATTATCAACAAGTTTTGTGGGGGTTTTTTTTATTTGCTGTTGTCCATGTATAGTCTTTGTGTTCTGAATGCATATTACATTGCATGACATGTAGGATTCCTACATACAAAATGTATCTCATCGTAAATTTGCTACAAACGACGAAAATATCTGTCCAAAACACAAAATAAGGTGTCTCTGTCAATGTGTGTGTCTTTGTACATATTTCATTCACGCTATACATGGTAGCATCAATGTTACGTCGGGATTTTTTTTTTTAATACACTTTCCTCGCCATTTTGTTTCCTTCTTTTTATGGCTCCCCCTATATTTGCCTTTGAGCCTGCGCTATACTCTGTATGAAGTTCTTTTGAAAAATAAATGAGTGTAAAAGGGATTTAGTCTTGCAATTGCTTATTCGTGTATGATAGTGCGTAGACCTATGTGTGTGCGTGTGTCTCTTTCTCTCTCTCTCTCTCTCTGTGTATGTGTGTGCGTGTGTGTATGTGTGATCGCATGCGTTGTTGGTTTGTATTTTTATAGGTGGGTTTACTGTGGATACAAGCCCTATGCAAGAACTAAGAACTGAGAATGACTATAAAACATTAAGCCCGGATATTAAGTCTTGTAAATCTGGTATATGTCAATACGCTCTCTGTTGAGAGTAGTGTAATTGGTACTGTAATAGTTATATATGAGGCGGTTATTAACTTACCTCATGAATTTTTAAGCGTGTAAATTAAAATCATCAGTGAAAGGGAATTAAGATGCCATTTAACTTAACTACTGTGGTGAATGTTCTTTAACGTATATGAGCCGTTCCTATTTTCTTTTGCAATATCTAAATTGTGAAATTCTAAAATTCTGAATTACACTGTATAACTGAGTAAGGCCTTGTGAATGTGTGTGTACGTGTGTGTAAAGAATGGTCCTGACGCCGTTTGTTAAAACATACACTTTTACAAACACCTGACACCATGACACCTGACAAAAATTAATGATCTCCTTTTTGGTCTATCAGTATCATACAAACAATACTAATATACTGATATAGGCCAGGAAGTAAAGGACAATCGGTACGACCTAGCTTACTCTTTCTGATATAGCCTTCTCTGACCTTATATCATGCTATTAGATGTTGGCACATGAACTTGTTGACTTGTTGCCATCTACCGTGCATACTGATGACTATGCCCGCTTACCATAAATGCTGGCTATTCAGAAAGAGATGAATTTATCTGTTGCACGCACACACACACACACACACACACACACACACACACGCACATGATTATATACATCTTTCAATCTATCTGTTTCTCTCCCTCTCTCTCTCTCTCTCTCTCTCTCTCTCTAATATAAAGAGCACGATCGGAGCACAGGTTAGCGCCATAACTATTCAAACATTTCAATTTCAATTCAGTCAAATTCAATTCAATTTATTGAAAACCAGACATAATCACAGTAATAAATGAAGACCTGAATATAAGAACGACCCAAGTCCAATTTTTGGCCAAATTCAGTTTGACATGGGAAATTGTAGCTTATCCATGGACTCATCTAGTGTATAGATGATAAATCCTAATTTTCCCCTGAAATGCCTGAAATGAATGAGTTAAATCTTATATTAATGTAAGAATGAAGGACTTGGGTCATTCTTACATTCATATAATAGCGCCCTCTCTCATCCTTCTCTCATCTCTATAGCAGAATATCCTGTATATGAATCAAAGAACGACCCAAGTCCACCACACAAAATGGCCTCTCCACAATTAATGTAAATGTTAATTGTCATAATATTATATGTTCTAATTTGTATTTACAATGTTGCCTTCCCATCACAGTTAAATAGAATTATTGTTGGACAAATAAATAAGATATGAAATGGTATCTTATTTATTTGTCCAATAATAATTTTAATCGAAATGGTCTTCCATGGACTTGGGTCGTTCTTATATTCATATACTCAAATGAACATGAAGCTAATGGATATGAGTCCCCAAGAAGCAGAGCTTGTGAGTGGGGCCCATATGAACGGACTTCTCGATCCCAGCTGACCAGTAAAGATACCTACAACACGTAAACATGTAATTACAAAAAAAAAAAACCCAATAAGACCATCATATTCTGATAGAGCTATGAAACCTTTCATACGATAACTTACATGCTCAAAAACAAGGAATATTCGTAAAGTTATGCTTGAAAATATCCTATACGTGGTCTTATCATTTTATCATTTTCTTCTTGTTTTCTTTTATGCAGGCTTAATCGTAAATGTGTCAACTTGAAAAGAATGGAGATATTAACTTCTTTTGCGACCAAACTCTCCAAATCACCATACATTGTATAGTTCGTATGTATATGTGTAATAATTAATTTATTATGCGTGACATGTGTGTGTGTGTGTGTGTGCGTGTGTGCATGTGCGCCAAAAAGCTGTGGTTTTCAGAAAATTATCATCGATCTTTTGTATAGGTTTTCCCATTCATTTTCAAACTTTTTTTCATTCAATTTAGTAGATTTGTAGTTCAATTTTGTCCTGGGAAATCTGGAATAGGCCAATCCTAGTTTCAAATTCGTGTTTTGTCGATAATTTTCGAACAAAGTCTATTCAATTTACTCATTTGTAACACATTTTCGTCATTTACCATTCAAATTCGTCCGTCACATTTGCTGCACACACAAAAGCAATGTCGTCTTTTAGCGATCCTTTTTGTCAAATTTTCCTTCAATTTCGTCTCATATATATTCTGTCGTGATTTCTTGCTTATTTCCTTTTTCCTGCACGCGTTCACATATACGCTGTATATCCACATTTAGGAGTTACATCGCGTGAACCCGTCTCCACACACAAAAAACACATACACACATACACACACGCACACACACACACACATATGTATGTATATATATATATATATATATATATATATATATATATATATAAACATCACACACACACACACACACACACACGCACATATACATACATACACCATGTACACAAACACATTAACCTGGCATAAACCCGAAGGATGGAAATCAACTTGGGGATAAGTGCGAGAGATAATCGAAGTGATGCAGCTTTTTTAATATAGGCCTAATACAAATGCAAACAAAGATAATGTTCATAGTGTCCATTCTGCAGAGCCAGCTGTGATGGTAAAACATGCCTACATATCACAGCCACGACCACTAGAAATTTACCTTCATTATCCTCAAATAAAACTAATGCAGGCCAAACAAAATATATACCTGCCTACTGTGACATACCACTACACGTTCTGGTACAACTTTAATAAGACATGTCTATAAAACAATGATACATACAAAATGCACATGAACAACAACAACAATAACTCTTATTACGACTGCGCTGGTATGTATAGGCCTATTGTCATAGTTTTGTATAGTTTTTAAACTTGAATGCTTTTAATGATGGAAGTAGGCCTATAAGTTGCATTCAAATTGTCTGTGTTCTTTTTCTAATAGGCTATACCGTATGTCCCAAAAAAAATACAACGGGGCCCTACGCAATGATATCTATAAAAATATTGCATCAATCTAAATACAAATTCAGGGTATGAGACTATAACTCATTGCCCACATCTTACAGAAAACCCCATTCGATTTGCTTCAGTGGTCAAAGAGAAATGAGGAATTTTGTAGAGGATGGCCTCTACGTCACACTGCCTGTTATATTTTAGTATTTTTTTGTATTAAATGTATGTATTTTATGTATGTATGGTATAAAACTCATGTTAAGTTATTTCATGATTTATATTCTTCATTTATGCACCTCTATCTTTATGTATGTCCGAAAACAAATTTTATGTATATTTTATACATGACAATAAATTATCTTGAATCTTGAATCTTGAATCTTGAATCTTGATGTCGGGAATCTCTTTTGTCCAAGTTCTGTCTATTGTTCACACACAAAATCATCGAAGTGCTAAACTGGGAAGAATCAGACTCATGACATGCTTTACTACAATCCCCATTTCTCTGTGACCGCTTAACCAAATCGAATGGGGATTTCTGCAAAATAAAGCTAAGATGTCATATTTTAAGACCCTGAAGTAGCATTGAAAAAAAAAATCATATTGGATGTTATCAATGCGAAAATCTGATTGTAATTTTTGTGGGACATACTGCAGTATGTCCCTCAAAAATTACAATCAAATTTTCGAATTGATAACATCCGAAATGATCGACATGTCTTAATGCTACTTCGGGGCCTTAAAATATAAAATCTTAGCTTTATTTTGCAGAAAGCCTCATTCAATTTGGTTAAGCGGTCACAGAGAAATGTAGATTGTTGTAAAGCATGTCATGAGTTTGATTTTTCCAATTTTAGCAATTCAATGCTCTAGTGCGTGAATAATAGACAGAACTTGGACAAAAGAGATTCCCGACATCCTCTACAAAATTCCTCATTTCTCTTTGACCACTGAAGCAAATCGAATGGGGTTTTCTGTAAGACGTGGGCAATGAGTTATAGTTTCATACCCTGAATTTGTATTTAGATTGATTCACTATTCTTAAAGATATCATTGCGGGGGGTCCCGTTGTAATTTTTTTTTTGGGACATATTGTATACCGTAATTTTGAGCGGAAGTGACGTGTCAAAGAGATCACGGGAGAATGACAAACAGTATGGGAAAAGGAATAACATGTCGATCAAAGTGGATATTCAGGCATGTAACAGTTTACTGATGAGCAAAGGTGAGCAGCCTCATCTTGTCAACAGTATTTGTGCGATGCGTAGATTAGACTTCAAACTTCAAATAGGCCTGCTGAAATCAAGAGAGGAGCAATTTGAGCCTCGCTTTGTATGTGCGAAGTGATGGGTTGGGCGTGTCTCTTGTATTCTTACGCTTAGCGCAAATAATGCGGGCGAAAAGGATAATTCTTACGCACAATCCGTAGGGCCCTATAGAGAATCCGGCTTGCATTATCCATTGTCAGGGGCGTCACCAGCTTTTTTTCAAGGGGGGGGGGGGGGGGGTGCGTTTTGACACTAAATGTAACCTGCGAGATTTTTTTTTAAATATTTGATTGATTGTTTCCTGTATCATCATGTACATTTACATAATACACTGTACATATTATACATGTAAATACATACATTGTTGGTGGCACGAAATCATAAGCATTAAGTTTATGATAGTGGAAAATCACTGTAAAGGAATATGATTAAAACATACGGGGGTAGTGACGGTGTGAGATCCTCGGCGAGGGAGCGAAGCGACCGAGCGGGGGGAGGGTGATGCCCCCTCCCATGGGTAGGGACTTCTTGTATAAAAGTTTGTTTGTTTGTTCATTTTCCATCTGAGAAGATGGCTGGATAGCCCATATTCAGCTACGTTAAACTGGTCTTCCATGGGGTCCAGTTGGATGTGAGGTGGGACCACTTCACCGGGTTAAACACCCTGCTCTTTGCGATGAATGAATGAAGCGGGATCTTATACGTGCAAGAGTTGTGACTCTCTCACACACGGGACCTCCATTTAATGTCCTATCCGACGGACAGAGTGTTTTGCCTCTTGTTAGAGGGGACGGTATGCTTACACACAACATTGCTCAGTCCAGACTCGGTTTCGAACCCGGGCCGCGTGATCGTGAGGCAGACGCGCTACCGACTGAGCCAACTCACTGCGTTTTTAGGGCATTTTAATCAAAATTTTAAGGATTTAAACATCGTAAAAAAATCACTGTGAAGGACTATGATTATAACATACGGGGGTACATTATGTGACGGGGTGAGATCCTCGGCGAGGGTAGGAACTTTTTGTAAAAGCAGACTACAAAAGTCGCGTTTATAGGACATTTTAATCAAATTTTTAGGGATTTACCGGTAGGTGCTTCGAGATGTTGCTTCACACCTCCTACCGGACAGAGATTAAGAAATGGCGCGTTTCTTCTGCGGCAGAAAAGGAGGCAGTGAAAAGCAAAAAACAGATGATCCACGATCGCTTCAAAGCGGAGCTAGGAATCAAAGTCGACGAACCTTAACAAGATGCAGGGAATACAAACGATGGCAACACAGCTCGGAAGGCTTTTAAACGAAAAGATGTTTGCTAATGTCTGTGGTTTGGACGAAGACCTAATTCACACATACCACATGATTTGGGTCGCTTTGTCATGCAAACTTCCTTTGGACCCGGCCATATTCGGGACATGTTGCCATGCGTGTCAGCCGAGTTACAGCTCCAACTGTATCCATGGTTTCGCTTTCCCGTAAGCATCCACGTCCTCCTCATTCATGGTGCCAGAATCCTGTCTTCTTCAGTTTTGCCGATCGGGATGATGAGTTAAGAGGCACAGGAGGCCAGAAACAAAGACAGCAAGATCTTTCGACGAATGCACGCTAGAAAAACATCTCTCGCTGACAAAATCAGCGATGTTTTTCACAGACCGATGGTATCGGGTGACATCGTAATCAGTAGCAAATCGCTGCGAGTACAGAAATCACAGCCGCTTACCGCTGATGTTCAGAAAATGTTGAAAGATCCAACAATCCAGGACATTGCTGGTGACGCAGCAGAGAGTGACTGTGATTCAGAGTAATGTCAATATTTTGAATAGAGTGCTTCAGTGATACAGGTATGCGGTATTTTTTTCTTTTTTTTTTTGTTTTCCGGGCTACAGAGGGCGCTCTTAACATAATAGCTTTATCGAATTTCCTTTTCAATTTATGTACAATGTTTGTTTCTTATTTATCTCTTATTTGCATTGTTAACGCATGCATTTTAAAGAGGGGACATCATATATAGCAAACTATTGATTAATACCAAAAAAGTTATGAAGGGCGCCCTCTAAGTACGTGTGACCTAAGTCTGAACCTTTGACGTCTTTCCTTTATTTTTTTCTTTTGTTTTGTTACTTTTCCTGTTATTTCTGCACATGCGTTACAGCTACAGCTCGCACTACCAATTTTCTGACATGGGAAAAATATTGTAACATGAGAAATATTATATTTCTCATTGGATGTTCACAGCCAATCAGAAATCGCTGTATAAATGACGTCATAGGTGTTTGAAAATATTTTCATTGGATTCTACGGGTCTGATTACCCCTATATTCTTCTATTTAGCATTCGTTTTAAGTTGATCTCGGTGAATATGAATTTTGGCGCACTTTGGAGCCATTCTGGCCCACTGTGCGCCGCCTGATGCTACATGAGGCAGGCTCCTATCTACGGACGGTACAAAGGGGCAACCTGATCACTCGCTGCCCTAATAGTCCATGGGCCAGGCCAGATATTGGTACCACCTGAGGTGGCAAAACCTTTTTGGTGTCATTTTGTTTGTCGGGCAAAGATATGCTTATCAAGCTATGATAGCATTTCCAAATGAGTAGCTTAGTCAAAATAAATGAATTTTTAACCAATTTGGTCTCGTTATTAAATCCCTATACTTCTGAATCGAGACTAACCGCTATGTAGAGCACTGTCTTCTGTATGTTCACAGGTGTTCTGTTGTAAACGCGGTACGCTTAGTCTTTATTCAAGGCGGCGAAGGGAATATCCAAAGGTTATGATGTCAACAACGCTTAGTCTTTATTCCAAACGGCGAAGGGAATATCCAAAGCCTATGATACAGTGTATATCCCTTTATCTAAAAACAACAACAACAACACAAAAAAGCAATTCCTCATGAATTTTACCGTATTTTTCAATTATTTATCATTTTCCGGTGAAAACGCTACGGTGAAAACGCTAATATCACGCCAATGTCGCTTTATTTCCATCCAACAATGAAAGATAATGCAAAAACAATGTACCGGTACACTACAATGCATTATAATAGATAATATTGTAAATGAACAGAGTGATTTTTGTTTAAAACTGATGTATTTGTTTAGAGGGTAGTATAAAAACAGTATAGATAATCCTTTTTATTACGAACTTTAGATATGATAACGGTACATTGTTCCAGATAAAGACTAAGCGCACCGCGAGGCAGCTGTGGACATCATAACCCTCTGGATATTCCCTTCGCTGCCTTGAATAAAGAAAAAGAGCTCAGCGTTTACAACAGAACACCTGTGGACATACAGAAGACAGTGCTCTTCTTTGTATAGCTGTTAGTTGCGATTCAGAAGTATAGGGATATAAAAACGAGACCAAATTGGTTAAAAATTCATTTATTTTGACTAAGCTTCTCATTTGGAAATGCTATCATAGCTTGATTAGCATATTTATGCCCGACAAACAAAATGACACCAAAAAGGTTTTGCCACCTCAGGTGGTACCAATAACGCATTTTTCGGGTCTTGGCCCATGGCATGGACTATAATGACAAAAAAATACCGGGGGACTGTCTTCATTAGAGCTATCGAAATCAGCAGTTTTTCATAGTCGCCCAAGAATCCAAAATGCGTGCGGTTAACATTTCTAATCATGATCCCTTTCAAAACCTGAATCCTATTCAAATGCATGCAAACTCCCACCACCTGGTGCTATGTGAGGCAAGCTACCACGAACTTTACAAAGGGGCAACCTTATCACTCGCTGCCCTAATGACAAAATACCGTGTCTTCATTAGTGCTATCGAAATCAGCACTTTCTCAAAAGGCGTTTTCACATCAGCCCGATGTTTCGAAATAGCGCGCTATTTGATTAATGTGAACACAAATCAGCGCGCTAATTGTATCGCTCCGATCGAGAAAATTTCTCGAGTCCAACTCGGGAAATTTCTGAAATAGCGGGATAGTAGCGCACTACTTGATAATAGGCGTTTTCACATCAGCCCGATGTCACGAAATAGCGCGCTATTTGATAATGTGAATACAAATTAGCGAGCTAATTGATCGAGAAAATTTCTCGAGTCCATCTCGGAAAATTTCCGAAATAGCAGGATAATTAATGCGAACTAGCGCGCTATCTGATAATGTTCGGGCTGATGTGAAAAAGAAATGAAATAGCTCGCTAATTTGCGATCGCGAAAAATATCTCGAGCTTGGATTTTTATTGGGCTGATGTGAAAACGCCTGTGAAAACGACTCGAAAAATAAGCCAGATCGCAGTTTTACTCTGCGCATGAGCAGAAAAAAGGTCATTCGGACCAACAGGCACGTTGGTTTTTTAAAGTCACTGGGATAAGC
Source organism: Diadema antillarum (assembly GCF_040938485.1). Classification (NCBI taxonomy): domain Eukaryota; kingdom Metazoa; phylum Echinodermata; class Echinoidea; order Diadematoida; family Diadematidae; genus Diadema; species Diadema antillarum. Next base: position 146,754 of record NW_027272880.1, on the reverse strand, counting down.
GTCTGTGATGTACTATTATGTATAATGATTATTCATGTAATCCTTGTAAATGCTGCTTACCAGCACATCCACCTGACAGCAAAAGTGGTATTTGGCAATATCGATAGAAAGAGGTTGTTCTTACATTCAATGTAAGATAATGAAATGGATGCTTTCCCAAGAGTTAATTGACGGATCATTCTGGCCATCTGGTCTATGCGAGTTCATTCTTTGTTTAAGCAGGATTGATGAATACCATAAATCGTTGCGTAAAGCTTATGCATTATGTCGCTCTGAAAACGAGTGAAGAGCCCCTTAACCGACTGAGAAAAAAGAAAGGTCATTCGGACCAATGTGCCCATGAGCTAACTCCGAACTGGCTTATTAGCGCGATGCATCCCATCATGCCTAGCGTGTGTGACCCGATCGATCGGGGCAAACTGCACACAAATCATGAGGAATTTTTGAGAGGGCACACACATTACTGATGCTGTTTGCACATACTCAGCTGTCGAATTATAGCTCGACAAAAATTCGGGCTGATTCTCTTCGGGCTGATGTGAATAAGAAATGAAATAGCGCGCTAACTCGCAATCGCGAAAAATTTCTCGAGCTTGGATTCATATCGGGCTGATGTGAAAACGCCTATTGAAAGGGCAATGTACCTGCCTGGCGTTAATTACCTGCTTATAGATATTTAACTAGTAGCTTATATAACCGTGGAAATCCACTGTTCTGAGGGCCTTATAGTTTTCATATTTGATCTTCCATATTTTGATTGATGAAATAAAATAAATGTTTTCTCATTCCTTCGAGTAAATGTGCCCTCTTCTACCCATGACCAACGCTCCCACAGAAATGTGAGTGTACACACACGATAGGGTATAGGACTATAGGGACTCACATGTCGCTCTCCAGCGTGCCGTGGGTTATTCCAGGGAGGTGACCTCCCTGGTTATTCTCAGTGCCACGGGGAAGCGCTGAAAAACTTTAATGTCTTACACAAACTGCGCGGGGCGACACACACCATGCACCTTACACATAAATCGGGTCAGTGACTACGCAAGCGGGCCAATTTCTGAAACTGCACGTAGAGCACTGGGAATAGGCCAAAATGGTTCCTGACGTCTTGGATCATCCAAGCACCTTCAGAAAACGGGGATATGCCCGCTTTCCTGAATATCCCCGGTTGGAAGGTGTGTGAACCTACGTATATCCCCGATTGAAGGTCCTTACAAACGCACACACACACGAACACACGCACACACACACACACACACACACACGAACACACGCACACACACACACACACACACACACACACAAAGTCAAGATGTTCAAGATGGCCACCGAAATGGCAGAATGGCTTTACCCTGTATGTTTCGAGGTTGTTTCATCCGAAACATTTGAAATACCTATTCCTTATAAACGCGACAATCAGTACGTCGCATCTTTTTTTTCTATATATGAAGAGTTTGTTCGCAAATACCGATAAGTCCATTTTTGAAGATTTTGAAGTACTGTCTCTGTCATAAAGTACAAAATAATACCTTTTAAATGATGTATTGGTCACTATACATAGAATTATAAAGGTACATTTTTGAAGTTATGGTCAAAAGAAGCAAAAATTATCTTATTATTCTCTTTATTTTTCTTGACCTTTAATCGCAAATATCTTCATTTGGCAAATATGGACTTATCGGTTTTTGCATACAAACTCTTCGTATAAATATCAGCCACAATGGTAATTTCAGTAAGATATTATTTTCTTATTTGGCACCCTTACATCATCTGGTCTTATCTACTATCCGTTCTCCGTTTCTTTTTCACAAACACTGATTACTCGGGGCTTACAGCCAAACAAGCTTGCTTTCATGTAGGTCCCGCCATACTTTTCTTTGATCAACCCCATCTCGATTTCGAATTTGACCAGTTATTACATAATACTGTGTTATCACCATGTATATTGTTGTGTTTTGCACATTGTTTACAAGGTGAAAGAACTTGTTTGATTTCTGTTATAATGTCCACAAATGAGAAGTTTGGAAATAAAATGAATTGAATTGAATTGAATATATCAGTAAGATATCTCCGTTATCATCAATTACTCGTACAGATAAAAGGCTGAAATTACCAGCTTCTTTTAGAAACAAAAGACGGTGTTGTTGAATTCTTTGACGTGTCAAGAGAAAGTCGACATATTCTTGATTTTAAAAAGTAATTACCATTGATTTTAAAAAGTAATTACTAACGACTTAGAAACAGATCTTTAGTTTGGAAATTGTCATTTCATTTCTCGTTATTACAATTCATTTCTTTTCATTTCATTTCATTTCAGTTCATTTATTACGTTACATATAGGTGCCTATTACTAATTGAAATGTCGATAAGGAATGCTACTATGAACACCAGGGAGGTGCAAATTCCTTTCCGATGAATCCTATTCTCCATTCTAATGCGTATCAAACAGATGTGACAGACACCACGTTTCAGCCGATCACATACTACTCATGCTTTGGACTTCTTTTAATTGAAAAATTCCAAATTTCCAACCAAAAGTGTACCTGAATGTTGGATTTCACTTCGAAGGATGGAAATGTTCCTTTGTGTCGCAGGGGGTACTCAACCCACATACTCCCCTCTCTTGCATGTACAGGTATAAGACTAAGAGCGCAAGTTTTCATAATTCTTGAGGAAATTGCCTAAAGGGATTTCAGATTTGGGAAGCCATTTTGAATATCTCAAAACCCTAAGGGATACACAACAGCTAAAAGACGAAATTGCTTCAGCTGTTGTGTGTGCAGCGAGTGTGACGGACGAATTTGAATTGTAAATGACGAAAATGTATGACAAATGACTGATTTGAATAGACTTTCTTTAAGAATGATTGACAAAAGAAGAATTTGAAACTAGGATTTGCACATTCCAGATTTCCTATATGTTTAATTGCATATTACAGCTCTTCTGGTTAATTTTTATTTTCTAAGGGAAAAGATATCTCCTCAACTTTTCAAATCACAATTATACAGTATTCTTTTGCTTTTCCAGTTTTTTCTTTCCATCAGACTTCGATCAAAGGAATTGTGCGTTTGTTATAGACGTTATGTATTATCCTAATGATAGGAGATAGTTATGATTACTGCAGTAGTGACAATGACTATGATGGTGGTGGTAAATGTTAGGACAAATTTAGTATTGTGACAGTGATAATTAGAACTTACAATAATTATCACCATGCACCTTTATCTATAGATCACCACCATCTTCATCTTCTATCAACTTGGTTGAATTCCTTTCGAAACATAATAATTCTACGTATAATGTCTCATCTGGAAGCTGAACGCGCTCTCCATCGAAGTGACAGCGACTAATATCTTGATAACTTGAGAGGAAACCTCTCCCTGTAGGAGGCTGGCCCGATTGAATTTCTCTTCATTCGCTGCCCCCTGGGTATATGTGAACCCACAACCAGCGCAGCCGCGATACCATCGAATTGCCCATCAGCGAATCATACAAGACAGGTGTCAAAGCATACGCTCATCGGTAGCCATGGTAGCGTTTGGCTCCACTCGAGAATCTTCAACTGCGTGTGTATAATTATGCACACTTCTATAGAGATCAGTGGTAAAGCTGTACACAATTCGTTTCGGGGAACCTGAATAACGAGTGGGGCCAGCCTTCCCATCGCGAAGACATATACACGTTTCTCCACGCTACAGGCACTTTAACAGACGTTCATATCCGGAGAAATTATTTACAGATGAGACACATTTCAACACATGATACCTTTCAACAACAGTCCACAGGGAATTTCTAATGTACATTCTTGACTTGGTGCAGGTAGCAGTGAACTTGATATGGCAACGTACGCAGAAATGATTAGGGAAGTTTGAATCAAAGGGATGCTGCCTTCGTTTTTTTCGGAGACAGCATCATACATCAGGTTTTTCGGAAAATAATCACACAAGCAATCCCATCCTTTAAAGCTCTATCTGCCCTACTACCTTTTCTGTTTGTTTTGTATTCCTCTGAACTATAAAATTGTAATCATCAAGGATGAATGGAAAGCAAAAAAAAAAAAGTGTCTCAAAAGCTTAGGTATATCTGCAGAAAAAAAAATGAGTGTATATATATATAGGTTAGGTTATGACACTGAAACATTACAAAAAGATGGTACGGGTTATTCGTCTGTTTGATTTCATGTCAAAAAAAAGAGAAGAAAATGACGCTCATCAATGTGTGTATGTCAGCAGAAGACACGGGAAGTCATGACACCATCACACCTCATTTACTTTACATCTATAGGTGCAGCTAACATTGCAGTTTCGTAAAAAAAAACCCTGTGAATCTTAAATTTTCATTATTTTCTTAGTGAGGTCTGATTTGATAACACTTCTGCCATTCAACTCGTCTGACTTTACTGTATTCAGTAAAGCAACACTTGAAGGTGTAGAATTTCACCTGTAGTCGCATATTAAGATGGTGAAATCAAGAGCTGCCACGGCAAACATCAAGGACTACTGCGTGAGTTCAATTTCGGTGCTAAGTGCTCGAGCCCCAGTACCGACGGCCAGATTACCGCAAGCGATACCAATCACTGTCGCACCATCTCTATTATAGGTCCCATCCATAGGAAGAGCACGACAAAAAGGAAATGATGGCGCTTTGTTCAAGTCATATATTTCATGAAAGAATGTAGTCCTGTCATGACTGCTTTATAGTTTTAGACACATAGAGAAGGCGGATTAAGATGCCACAGATTCCATACTTTCTCCAAAATACAACGATCTTAACTTTTCTCTCATAGCAGGTTCGGATATAGATTGCGGTGTGTCTTTGTCTAGAATGTGGGTAATGTTCCTTTGTTCCGGAGGCTCGTCGATCCCAAAATGAGAGGTTCGTTATTCCGAAGGTTCGTTTTTCTGAATCACATGAATTCCCTACCAAGAGATTCGGTCATCCGAAAATGAAAAGGGGTTTGGTAATCAAAACGCTATTTTGGGGCGTTATTCAAAAGGTACGTAATTTTTGTATGCTTTCACATTCATGCCTTGATGTTTGATTTATACTAGACTAACTTGTGGAGATTCGATATCCTGGCTCATCTTTCCATGTAATGCTTCGAACAATAACTTGTTACTGTGTTTGCATGTTTCTTTGTTGTTGTTTTTTGTTTGTTTATTTTGATGTTACTTTTCTTTTCTGCCTTCTATGCTTTTAATTTGTTTACGTGCAGACGCAACTTGAGTGCTGATCGAGTTCAAACACAAGAGATGAGCTGATTGTGCAGTCTTAACCCGTTGAGGACGAGTCCCGAGTATACTCGGGCAAGTGTCTATGGGAAATGCGTGTTGTAGCAAAATCAATCCATCCTCAACGGGGCCTGTGATGTAATTATAATTTTGAATCAAGGGGAAAACAAGGCAGATAGGTAATACCTACGGAAGCTTTAAAGTGCCATTCGACTTGGAGACTTGGCGAGATAATTTATCTTGTCAAGTCAACATAATAGCTCTATCATGTCGACTTAACAACTTTATAAGTTGACATGGAGACAAAAATTATCATGTCAAGTCGATTTCTAAAAATTTAAATGTCGTCATGGCAACAGTACATATCTTGCCAAGTCACATCTAAAAAGTTACATGTCGTCATGGTGACATAATGTATCTTGCCAAGTCGACATCTAAAAAAGTTACATGTCGTCATGCCTACATAACGTATCTTGCCAAGTCGACATCTGAAAAGTTACATGTCATCATGGTGACGTAAGTTATCTATCCAAGCTGAATAAATTTGCATGAATTTGCATAATTAATGAATTTCACTATTTCGTGTAGACGTTTGGAAGCCCTCACCAAGTCCTATCAGATAAAACAATCAAAATCAAAATCGGCCATGAAATGACGGAGAAGTAGCATTTTCTAACATTTGAGCACACACGGACAGACGCACGGACGCATGGACGGACACACACACACACGCATTCACTTGTTATATTTGATGGTTTTGATTCATTTTTTGGGAAAATATATACCATGGTATTAATTTTGATCATCTTCCTCCTCATCTTCTCTGATCCTTTTTGTAGTTCCTGATCAAGCAAGAATCATAAGGATTGTGTGGGATATGCTGTGATAGAAAGAAAGACAGCTTTTTCATTCCATGTGGGCACACACTCTGCCTTCCATGCAGCACATTCCTTGAAGAGAATGAAGGAAGAGATTGCCCATTTTGCAAGCAGAAAATACAGTCTGTTCGCAGTTTGTATTATTAGCTACCTTAGACCCTTAGTTTGTGTCTGAAAGGGGTGCATTAATGCATAATGATCTCCCAGTTCATGCCTATGTGGCAGTCCTCGATAAAAGGGGATTTCCACCCAAGTCAGTCCAGTGTTTCTACAGTGTGTTCCTAAAAAAGGGAAATCAAACCTCAAAGGTAAATTATATCACAAATGCATAGGGTTTTTTTTTTTGTAATTTGTGTGCTGGATTAAAAAGTAGCTCATTAAGTTAAATTTGACACCTTGCTTGCGTCAACATTGCCATGGGTTTTGTTACAGATCGAGTAAGGTTTATTTGAAGGAAAATGATACAACATCTACTTTTTCCAAGTTTCAAAGAACCCTAACTCTCTAACTCATGTCAACGTTGACGCAAGCAAGGTGTCAAATTAAAGCTGGAGAGCTACTTTTTATTCCATTATACAAATTACAAGAAAAAAACTATGTATTGTTCAGTTGACTTTTGAACTTGCCTTTCCTTTTTAGGAACACACTGTATGGAAGACGATGAATTAAAAAAAGAATAATTGATCCAATCATGAGTGAATAAGGAAACTACACTCATTAACATTATCTAGTACTTCATTGTCAGTTATGCAAAATGGCAATGCTGATGAAATCACAGTATTTTCAGGAGTAGTTCTCCATTCACATTTTCCACAAAATTTCTCATTTTCCAGAGTATGTATTTTCACATCTTAAACTCTGAGTATATTTAGAACAGTTGTCACTCTTTGTCAAACAACTCCTTAGAGTATAGGGTAGAAAAAATGTACCTTTCAAGAAAATTTAGAAAATGGGAAATTCTTATGTACAGAGAATGTAATGGAGACTTGATGACCCATGCACCATGACGACATGTAATTTTTTGTAAGTCAACTTGGCAAGATACCTTATGTCACCATGACGACATGTAACTTTTTAAATGTCGACTTGGCAAGATACCTTATGTCATCATGATGACATGTAACTTTTTAGATATCAGCTTGGATAGATAACTTATGTCGCCATGATGACATGTAACTTTTCAGATGTCGACTTGGCAAGATGCCTTATGCACCATGATGACATGTAACTTTTTAGATGTCGACTTGGCAAGATATACTATGTCACTATGACGACATGTAACTTTTTTCGATGTTGACTTGGCAAGATACCTTATTTCACCATGACGACATGTAACTTTTTAGATGTCGACTTGATATGATAATTTTTGTCTCCATGTCAACTTATAAAGTTGATAAGTCGACATGATAGAGCTATTATGTTGACTTGACAAGATAAATTATCTCGCCAAGTCTCCAAGTCGAATGGCACTTTAAAGCTTCCGTAAATACCATATCCTAAAGATAAGTCAATACGCGAATTTTGAGAAAGAGTGGGGAAAAAAAATAACGGCGAATAGTGATACATCGAAAGAGGGCGTCGGCCTACACTTCCAGAAGAGCTCGATTCTGGCTGAGGATGTTACATTGTCTCCCATGACACTTTTCATCCTGTGCATGCATTCCAAAAAAAGAAAAAAAAAGAAATAATAATAATTTCTTTGCATACCGACATATTTTGCAAATATGCGCGTGTGTGTGCATGGCTTCTATCTCATATTTATTCATTGATTTCGTTTATTATATTCTTTTATACTATACTGTCTTTTTATTGTTCGTCACGAGGTGGTGCGCTCGGTGTCGTAAAAGGATCCTCAACGATATACCACGCGTATAGGCCCTACAGAGAGATGTGCACGAGCAAGAAGAGGGTGTGTGTGTGGGGGGGGGGGGGGGGGGGGGGGGGGGCGGAGGTATTTCCATATAACATCAAAATATTTGTATATCCAAGTTATATCAGCGTAAAAAATGGGATTGCGCTTGAAGCGGCCCAAATTATGCTAAATTGCCAATGAATTGTGTCACATCATTATCATCCAATATTTTGGTGCTTAAGCAGCTGACAAGCAAAAAAAAAAAGAAAAACCAAAACAAAACATAAATTATAAGAACAAAAGTAAGGTCCTCTCATTTTCCCCTACCACTTATGGTTATCGCTTAAGCAACTACAGCAACAAAAGTCTTCAAATTCTATACTCCCAACTGAACTATGGCACTCGACCGGGAAAAACCAACAAAACAAACAAACAAAACCCAAACCAAAATCAAGTGTTCACAACTTTTTATTGTCAATTGCGTCAACAAATCAGCTGACAAACTAACAAACAAACCAAAAAGATGTACCACAGTGCACAAAATTTAACTAGCGATCCACGTCCGACAAGCTTTGCTTTTTAGTGGATCACTATTTTCCATAATCGAATTTATTTTCTGCTCGCACACGAAGTATTGATACAGTGTTCCTCCTAATTATTGTACATATATGTTGTTCTATAATTTGTCTCGTATATTACATGAATCTTTTGCAAACGTTTGAACAATATTATTTCATGACATGTATACTTGTACTCTGTTTTTGATTTTCGTTGATTGGAAATAAACTATAATGATTGAATTGAAATTGATTGAATTGAATTGAAACGCCTAGAGATTTCCTGTTTGTAGCAATTATGCTATAATTATGCTAAAAACAGACAAATTATGCCTAGGATAATACCAAAACAAAAAAAAAATGCTGAAAATTATGCCAGAAAGCATAATCATGCCAACTCTGGAAACATAAGCAAAGGCGATGATGTAATTGCCTCAAAATTTCTCTGCAACCGAGGTCGCCGGGATTAAAAAAAAGAAGAAAAAGTTTTGGCGCTTCTCCTAACGGGACCCTGGAAGCTCTCTGCCCTATATACACTAATGTTGATGATTTTTTACTCCTGTCACGACATGGTAGGTTACATTGTCCATGTGAAAGTTCTACTATAAATCTCATCAGCCCTTTTACATCAAATTTATGTATATGTGCAAGGCATCCATTAAAAGGAGTTTACACTGCATAGGAAGCAAGAGGGCAGTAACCCCTCAGTCCTTCATTACGTCAGGGGCACGAGTGTTATAAAGCGTAACATAGAGGGAGAGGGTGACTCACACCTAGTGGAGACCGCTGCCAAATGTCTACCGGTGGGAGGACAGCCCAGAAGAGGCATAAGTTAAGAAACTGATAGTCGCACCCAACTGTAGTGGTCAGCTAACGTTAGAGGAATATCCTCCTTCTTAGGAAACCATGTTCAAAAACAATTCTTTGAAATTAAGGAAAAGTCACTCTTAGGGGTGTGTCCATTTTGACCAATTGGTATGAAGCTGTGTGAAACATCTCACCCCCTCCTCCAATAAGATAACTTGTTTGATAATACATTCAGTGATTGGTCCTACCAGGGAGGTGAGACACACCTCCCTGGTCCTACATAGACAAGTGTAGTTAAGAAGGAAATTTTGGAGAACAAAACCGGGATGCAAAACCCAAAATTCTGGAGACCAGAGCACAAAATTGTTTGGGAAACCATTACGTGTGTATCCAGTTCGTCGGGAGGGTTCGGTGTACATCAGTATCGCCGACATACTGGTCTGCCCTTTGATAGATGAATTTGGAACGAGGAGAAAGAGGTGGTGGCAAAAGGCCACATTCAGACTTCAGTGTTTGAAAATCTGAGCCGAGGAAATCTCTCATCAACCGGAAGGAGGTTGCGACAGGGGTTGTTATAGGGAGAAAGTAACTTGCACAGATAGGGGAGAAACGCCAACGAAAGTTGGCGTTTAATGTTGGAGCAAGGAGTAATGTTGGAATAAGCTTCAACCGAATCGGACTAAAGAGTCTAGACAACTTAGAGAGGGATGGAGGGGACTTCGCCTAAGGGGGTACTCGAGTTAGACGTAACTAGGACCCAGGGGCAGAGACTTCAACATCTCATCCCAAGAATCTACCGGAGTTAGCGATGACATTAAATCAATGCATCTCTTAATTGGCAACAGTTTTGTCAATGTTTGTTAATCACCATTTTTATTCCAATGTTGTAAATACATTTCAAAATTCAGTACAATAAATTATCGAACTGAAGAAGCATTTGTTTCGCCGACTTTGTAGAGTCTCAGAAGAGAAAGCCTCTGATCCAGTTAAGGGGTGGTGCGGCGGCAGCGCCCAGTGACAACTCCTATGCGATGCAATATACCGTAAATAGTGCTCTTTCATAACAGGATGTGTGATTGGTCGAATCGCATACCCCGTTGTGAATTATACTTTTTTATTCTCTCACGAGGAATATCCAAGCATTAGAAACAATAGCGATCTGTACACTTTATTTAACGTCATAAAAAAATGGTACATAATTCATGCACTATGTATTCTACTCTATACACTCCGAATGCATAATACGTTGTCATGTGGAATTCTATAATAATAATTATAGCCTATCAAATAAAACTGCACTTGCATGGCTACCAGACATGGGATGATTAGGGTAGAGCATTTGTCCTTTATCATCGTTTCACCATTTATGCACTACTTAAGAGCATTCTGCATTCATTTATCTGACCATTTGCACTTATAAAATTACATTAGGGCCTACCCATTAAAGAGGAAATCCAGTCCAAAAGTTAGTTTGATAAAAAAAGAGTAAAATCTTACTATAGTTCAACGGTAAAAATTTGACTGAAATCGGATGACAAATAAGGAAGTTATGACATTTTGAAGTTTTGCTGATTTCAGCAAAACAGTTCTTGTACAGTGGATATGAATATGCAAATGAGTGAGCTAACCATGTCATATCCTCACAATTTTCCATTGATCGTGTACAAAAAAAAAAAAATTCAATGTTTCTGTCATTGAAGTATGAAACATGACATTATTCTTGGTTGAATAACTTCAGAATAGTGATCAGTTAGATATCGAATACACGTACGAGGATTTGAACCTCGGGCATAATTGCGTTTGAATGAAAAAAATGGAAATTTCAAAATTTTACGTATACCCAGGTACAAACTATATGGTATAAGTTGTGAGGGAATGACATGCTCACTTTGCCATTTGCACATTCACATTCACTGTTCAAGAACTGTTTCCCCCCAAAATAGCGAAACTTTAAAGTGTCACAACTTCCTTATTTTCTTATCCGATTTCGATCAAATTTATATCATTGAACTCGTAATATTTTACTCTTTCTTGTCAGACTAACTTATATTTTGGACGGATTCCCCCTTTAACTGGTTTTGCTGGCCTTTGTTTAGTGTAGGACTTACTTGTCAATAAAGCAAGATAAAAAAGTCGAAGTGAAAGATGCGGAGCAACTGAAGGAATAATTGGACCTTCCCGACGAAGAAATTAGAACTCCTCCAAAACAAGCCCTATCACTAAATTTCCAGTGATTTTTATTTTTATTTTTTTTTTAAGGAAGCCTAGTGATTTTACTTCCAAGGCCAGAATGAACGAGCAACTATAGCCTTAAATCACACGTTTATAGTAAATGATAGAAGCACACTGTCGATTGAAAACTATTACTAGTATTAATCGCCACTGGAACAAAGAACATAAAATGCATACATTCACATCAGACGGCATGGCATCAAATCCTCTGCTTGAAAGAAAGCACAATCATAAAATTCATTCTCCCGAGGGGCCCTCTGAACACATAATTATTGTGTCGAGTGTGCGTGTCACGTGTGCATACGGGGAGGGGGCGGGGGGGGGGGGGGGTCGAGGGTACCACATCATGATTACTCAGTACTTACTCGTGGCTTGGTGAAGACCAATGCTTCCTCAATCCCCCCCCCCCCTCCCCCGTTGACCTATTGGAAATGCATGCACGTTTTTTTAATAGATTTTATAGGCCTATAGGCCTATAAAATCTATATATAGGGGTTTTTAAAACACCCCCTCCCTTTCCGTCTGCAGGTGCGAAGTATACTGAGCTGAGCTGAGAGAGAGGCTAGGCGTTGGTAATGTGTGTGATTACTATTGAAGTACGTGGCGTAATGCTGTTTGCCAAGCGAAACTTGGATTGTGCGTGACTTACTAGTAATTCATCATCACTGGGAAGGTACTGGTCACCGTCACTTTTGTGGTGTTTGTAAGTTACCGTGGTCGTTAACTTGTGCTCTTTGTGGCATAATAAGGGCAGCCGGGCTTTCATTTGTACACAAAACAATAATATTTCGAACGATGCACAGGTCAGAGCGATGTTCCCTTTGGCTTTGCACGGGTTGTGTTCAATGTCATACTGTAAAGACACAACGTCAACGATAGAATGGTGTTTACGAGGTGACACAGCGGAGATGAGCCCGGCGGCGCGGCGGGGCGGATGAACCACGGTAGACTGAGGTGCATCACACATCACACTAGCCTGACCAGACACTGTGCTGCGCGACAGCGCTGCGTGTAGTTAACATCACACATACCGCATACCGCCTACAACTTACAAGTACTAGATCTAGAGCTGTACGATTCATCATACACCCGGGCTGCGCCTTCGACAAGATTTCGTACATTGTACTTTGTATATGCGAGAGACCTCATTATGATAGCCTTGTTGAGGCTTGTGCATCGACTTTAGTACCTGTAGGCCCACCTACAATTTACCATGTCCATGTGTACCGTGCCCGTGCCGTGGTACACTCTTGTCTCAAATGTCTGTCATCTGGCTTTGCGTCCTTGCCTGCATCATGATGTAGATCTTCTATGTTGTTTAAACTTACTGATGAAGTGATATGATTATGTGCAGAATGTTACCCACTAGCTATGCATGACTAGCATTTATGAGTAATGACAGCTTGCAGTGGCAGATCCAGGCCCAGGGGGGAGGGAGCGCCCCCTTTATTTTTTTTGCAAAAAAAAAAAAAAAAAAAAAAAAAAAAAAATGGGGGAGGGGTGTGTGCTCGCCCTTTACGGCGCCCCCTCTTCACGGAATTTGTGGATCCGCCCCTGGCTCATTTCCATTTTCACAAGTCAAGAACTTACTTCACCATTCTTGTGACTGCATATCGCACTGCCACTATCTGACAACAGACTAACAGTTTATCATTTGTGACACAACTTCCTTTATTTTTCAACTGATGTAATGAATAGGTGGCATTCAATGTCATCATCATGCCATGTACCGGTAATCATTCAGTCTCAGAATGCTACTTGCTACCAATTATCTGGATGGAACAAACATTCTCTTGGATGTGTTACACAATTTACAGATCTTAAAATATTCCACGACTATGAGATCAAATATAATGACAGACATTGAGTAACAAATTTATAGTTCATGCTTTAATACTGTATCTCATGTTACATAATGCATAACTATACACTGCATAGCTTCCTGTACATGTATATACAGAATAAAATGTAGCTCTGTTGCTGTACAAAACATGTTTACAGGGACCTGCAGCCAAATGTCACAAAGAGGCAGATTATTATTCAACAGAAAGGATCTGATGAGATTTTGTGTCTTTTCTCCATTGTTTTCTTCTTTTTTTTGTACACTGTAGACAGCAAAATTTGCAATGTGTCGTGATGGAAGAGGCAAGTCTACAAGGTGACATCGACATACATATACTGAGAACTTCCTCTGGATGCATCCTCTTGCGGGTTGACAGACTTTCTCTGCTCGTGTATGCGTCTCTGAAAGAAGTGCTCGCTGTGTAATGGGAGATTCCCACCCACTATCCCGCTAGGAGACATTGTTGTCCATCTTTTCTTGAGCATGGTGCTTGGTTACTGCTTGTGGCTGAGTAACGCGTGGCAGAAGGTGCGAGAAACGATGGCACGCAATCCTGAGCTCTGGAGTTTGTTCATGGCCCTCATCCTGTCGGGCATTGTGTCTCACCTGGATAACCCCAGGGGGTAAGAACAATCAAACTCTAGCATGAAAGACATACATGCATGATTAAGTATGTGATGCCATAGCAGTACTGTGCTCTCCCATTATAACAAAGTCGTCGGGACCGGCAGTTTTCTTTCATTTCGAAAATATCAAAATTTTGTTAATAACCGAACAGTAAAGAATATGTTCGCAAAAACCGATAAGTCCATATTTGCCAAATGGAGATATTTGCGAGTAAAGGTCAAGAAAAATAAAGAGAATAATAAGAAATTTTGTAGAGATGATAAGTTTGGAAGAATTTTTACTCAGTTGTAATAAAAGTTTTTTTTCATGGCAGTGTTCATTATTATGGAATGCACTGTATTTCTTTGCAATGAATACATTCAGTAAGTATATCCTATATTTCATACTACATGCATGGATGATCAAATTGATAAACTTAAAGTGAATCATTGCAAATTCATGCACAGGATAGAACATTGTTACAAGAATTGTACATGGTATATTTTGAGTCTCGAAATGAATTTGTTGTCATTTTTTTTATTTTTTTATTTTTTTTTTTTGGGGGGGGGCATTCAGTCAGTGAACTGGATACATATCCTTCTCCTTGGGTTGTCTTTCTGCAGGAACAGGGCACCTTTTGCCTCGGCCCTGCCCCCGAGGATATTCAGCAGTGATTCGCCAGTGGCAGAGTTTACAACGGGGGACATGATGGCAGTCAGGGATCACATCATCACAACAGATGCGGAAGTATGGATGATCATGTACTATGCCCACTGGGACGCCCACTCTCTTGCGACAGCCGTAGAATTTGAAGAGGCCGCTCGGCAACTATCCAACCAAGTGAGGCCTGAGAACAGTTCAGAGTGCTAACATTTCTGTAATAGCTTTGAACAGTTGAATTTTAATTGGGTGCATCATGAAAGGAAATTATATGGTACTTATATTTGCCAAACATTTTGTTTTGTTGTTGTGTGACAAATAGTGACTAGTAAAGTTTTGCAGCATTTGTCAAAGCGAGGGCGAGTTGTCCAGTTCGAGTTTAGCCTGACCCAGATTGGGTAAGTTCCGAGATTGCGACTCCGGCAAACCTTTTTGGTTAATATTTCGCATTTTCGTCGTTACCCATCGAATATCTTGTTATTACAGCGTTATTCCGCACATATCTTAGGCATACGTTCACATTTGGGAGCGAAATTTGACAACTTTTGTAGGCGTACCAGAACTATGTTTTGGCTTTAAGTTTGTGCTATTTGCACTCTTCTCTTATATTGACTTGTTTTTATGTCTCCGCCACGAAGTGTCGCCGGAGGCATTATGTTTTCGGGTTGTCCGTCCGTCCGTCCGTCCGTCCGTCCTTCCGTCCGTCCGTCCGTAATCAATTTTGTGGACAGCGTATCTAAGAAACAGTTAGAGGTATCGTAATAAAACTTGGCATGTATATGTATGAGTGGGCGAAGTTGTGTCTATCAACTTTTGGGCGTACATGCTCAAGGTCAAAGGTCAAAAGGTCGAGGTCAAATGCTCAAAATTTCACTATTTTCCATATATCTCGGCAATGCCTGGAGGTATTTTCTTGAAACTTAATGTATGCATGAACTACCAAAGAAAGATTCCCCAGAGAGAGTTTTGGGTCATGAGGTCAAAGGTCAAGGGTCAAAGGTCAAGTGAAAATGTTAAAATTTCACTTTTTTCTCCATATCTCGCAAATATTTTAAGGTATCTCCGTGGAACTTAGTATATATGCATGTACTAACTGGCAGTTATCATGTAGGAAATTGAGGGGTCATGGGTCAAAGGTCAGGGGTTAAAGGTAGAGGTCAACTCATCAAAATGTCATTATTTCCCTCTTATCTGTGCAATGCCTGCAGGGTTTTTTCTTTTTATGCATCTATTACCAAATACAGATTCTCTTGGAAGTTTCTTGTCAAAAGGTCAAAGGTCAAGTAAAAAAGTGCTAATTTTCACTTATAAATATCTTCTTTAAACTTATGAAAGGGTCAAAAGTTTGGTACTATCCCCCAAATACCTGCACTCTTATTAGACAGTATAGCCATTCATCCAAATAAACCTAGTTCAAGGAGAGTTTCAATCAATGCATTTGTGACAAACCTGTCATTTTGATATTTTGCCAGTTATGTGAAACTGTCGTCACACATTGTCAAGACGTTGTGCTATAGACCTATTCGGAGAACCATGCATTATGGCGGAGGCATACCAGTCGCCATAGTGACATTTCTAGTTGATAATGTTTCATTTGTTTTGGTTTTGTTTCCCACCTGCCAGGTTCTCTTCATGGCAGTGAACTGCTGGTATCCTGCTGGAGGTTGTAGACACAAGGTGGTGGTACCCTACTACCCCATCCTGTTTGCCCACCGTGACAGCCGGGAAGGGGTGCAGTACACAGGGCTCCAGAAGACCCAGGAGTTGGTGGAGTTTATGAAGAGGGTGTGCAGCCCGGTGCAGTATCTCCCAGACATGAAGAGCCTGGACTTGCTGCGAGCTCAGCATGATGTAAGATTTCAATCTGCTTGCAGTCATTAGGCTTTGGAGGAGGTTTGGTGAAATGAATGAAGAGGAAATGTGCTTTATAACACAGAGTTTATCCAAAACAGGAATAAAAAGTTTGAGTAAAGACTAACAGTACAGTCATTAATACTATTTTAATAATTGTGATAGGTAAAATACTAGTGAGCTTTGTGCCTTGTCCTGAGCACTTCAAAAGATCTGGCAGGCTGCTTTAGACCTGTTTAGTTTTAAAATACTAACTTATGTCGGCCATAACTGGGGGCTTCCAAAATAAGAAGAAAAGATGATTCAATGAGTTGTTATTTGAGTCAGATGCATTGCACGATGTCAGTGCATAAATTAACTGTTGTTAGACATACTGAAGCCCCCAGTTATGGCCGAAATAGACAGTAAAGTCAAAAACAATGCCCAAACCAAACAGGTCTATACCCAGAGTAAACATTGGGTGCATAAATCAGTCTGGGACCCCGTTTACAGTGCGGGGCTGGGCTGAGCCCCGCAATTTTGTCCGTTTACACTGCCGGACTTGGCCGCGCTTTTAATTCAAACCTTTCAATATTTTGCCGTAGTGGCACTCTGCTTGTAAACAAACGCAATTTGGTATAGTCTGGTTTTTAGACCCTTTGCCAACTGGATTCCGTGGCCGTTCGGGCAAAGGCCTGTGCCGAAGGAAAAATCCTTTGCAGGACAAAACTACCTTAAACTATACTAGTTTTCGACATTGAGGGAGTTAATATCCTGAATAACGAAATAGTACGGGCAGAGGGTCTTGAAGCCAGACTAAAATTGGCCGCGCATTTGGCCCAGTTTGCGTTTACACTGAGAAAAGGCCGGGCTCGGCCACGGCTCGGCCACGGCCGGGACCACCTCCAGAGTGTGGCCAAATGCGCGGCCAATTTTGGCCCCGCATTTGGCCTTTTGCGCGTTTACACTAAAATGAAGGCTGGCTCGGCCGCGGCGGAGCCTCGCACTGTAAACGGGGTCTTGGCTGATGAATTCACTGCATAATCCCAGTCTAGCTTATTGGACAAGCTGATACAGGGATTACTTCTTCAAGGTTCAAGATGAAAGAGTTTTCTTTTAAATCACAAAGTCTGAATTCAAGGGGAAGCAGTAGAAAATTTGAAGGAAATGTCTTGCCTCCTTCAATAACTATTGTACAGTGATCAGGGTACAGTTATCAGTTCATTTCAGAAACTAATTGTTATACTTTCTATTACTTTCAAATTAATGCGCAAGATTTACCTAATAGTCAGCACATAGAAAAACTACTGACCATTTGTGAAATTGAAGGACATGTTTATTAAGATTCATCACTGGATTCAAACTCATGTTATTCACCCTCCTCATGTGAATGAAGTATGGAATACCAAATTTAAAAGTCAATTGAAGGCCTTTCCTCTCCCTCATGGAACATAGATCATATGTCTGACTTCTGATAAACTTGAGTGATTCAGAAAGAAAAGCATGCTATATGATTTAAGTTTGAAATGTCAGAGAAAACTTCTGTTCTTTATAGATATTTAGCAGCATAAGATTGCCAATGTAATTAAATGTTTTTTAAAGAAAAGTTATTGAATTCATTTAACTGTAAATCTCACATTTTGCCAGTATTCATTTGTCTGTTCATGTTTTTTGATTCAGTCTGTAGCTGTTGCGTATTTCAGCTACGAACACACCCACACTCCACAAGGTCTAGCCTCGTACCAGTGGGCTGCCATGCTGCATCTGGAGAAGGACCCTATTCAACCCACACCATTTGCTATAGTCACCAGCAAACACCTGGCAGCAAGCCTAGAACTCGCCCATAATGCCAATTTCACACTGCTCAGGAATTTTAATACATCCCTGGTAAGAAGAAAGCTGGTCAGTTATCCTGATTATCACATGCTTTTTTTTTTCACTTACAGTTAAAGGTTTTATTCACCTTCTTTTTAGCTCGTCTGAGCTGAAGGCTCTAGTGAGCTATTGCGATATTTATCATCAGGAGTCCATTATGTTTTGTGTATCATTCATCATCTTTGAACTTCTTACATTATCATCTTCTTCTTGAAAACCCCATGACTATTTCATCAAACTTGCCAGGTAGCATCCCTTAGAGAATGTGTCCTAAAACCCAAAATAACTGGTTGAGAACAAGTCCCAAGTATATTCGGGCAGGGGTATATGGAAAATGTGTGTTGTAGCAAAATCAGCGTGTCCTCAACGGGTTAAGGAATCTTTAAAAGTCCTCGTCTCTAGAACTAGAAGTGATGAAGCTAAAGTTAATGCTTTGAGTAAGTACAGTGATACATGGGGTCCAAATGGGGCCAAATTTGTACACTTTCATCATCTTCTTGAAAATGCATGGTCAAATTTTCACCAAATTTGGCAAGTGCAGTACTCACCACATAATCAGGATAGGCTGGAAGTAGCAAAAATGGTTCCTTGTAAGCAGGGTGCCTGATTTTGCAATCTGCCTGCACCTTCGAGACATCAATAATTCATACTACACAAGTGTTCATATTAGTATTTACATTGTACAATTTCACATTAATACCATAGAAGTGGGCCAACTTTTGGGTGCCCATGCTCAAGGCCAAAGGTCAAGTAAACATTTTAAAATTTCACTTTTTCCTCCATATCTCACAAATGGTTCAAGGTATCTTCATGAAACTTGAACATATGCATGTACTGACTGGCAGTGATTATCTAGAGAATTTTGGGGTCGAAGGTCAGGGGGTCAAAGGTCAAGGTCAACTCCTCAAAATTCCACTATTTCCCTCATATTTATAATGCAATGCCTGCAGGATTTTTCTTGAAGCTTGATATATACAGTATGTACATGTATTGCCCAATAGAGATCTCTGGGAAGTTTTTGCCAAAAGTCAAAGGTCAAAGCACAAGTGAAGTGCTTTATTTCATTTGTTCCTCCATATCCCAAAAGTGACTCATGGTATCATCATGAAGCTTGGTACATATTTATGCATGTTCTACTTGACAGTAATTCTCTTGGTAATTTTATAGTCATAGGGCCAAAGGTCAATTGTCAAAGGCCAGGCTAAAATGCCAAAATTTTACTATTCAATACTGAAATTACACTTTTTCTCCATACCTTGAAAATTACTCAATGCGTAAACTTATAAAAGGGTCAAAAGTCAAGTAAAAATCCTCAATACCCGAAATAATGTACCTTCACTCTTAGACAGTAATAGCAAACCTAGTTCAAGGAAAAACCTTTAAACACATTTGTGACAAATTTATCATTTTAATATTTTGCCAATTATGTGAAATTGTCATCACACACTGTCAAGACATTGTACTATAGACCTATTAGAACCATGCATTATGACAGAGGATACCAGTTCCCATAGTGACATTTCTAGTAATTCTTGAACCTCTGTAACCCTCTCATATATCAGAGCAGTTTCTATGATCCTTTCAATCCCAGCTTTTTTAGACCATTTATAAGCTTACAGTACTTTTTTGATAACCCTTTTATTCTCAATACCCCTATACACATTTTCTTTTTTCAGATCCCTTTCTATAATCCTTTCATTTGACAGAAGCCTTTACATAATCCTTCATCCTCAGTACCTCTGTGCACCGTTTTATTTTGCAAAACAGTTTCTATAACTCTTTGATTCGCAGCTCGTTTGTTGACCCTTCCATATTACAATCATTTGTTGATAACCCTTTCATTTCACAAAATAGTTTCTGTGACCCTTTCACTCCCAGCTGATTAGTAGACCCTTTCAAATTAGATCAGTTTGTTAGTTGCCTGAGGTTGCTGTGTCCTTGTTAGGCAATAATCTGCAAGAATGTGTGGAAGGGGAACTTGAGATACTCGGGTGAGCTGTAAACCCATTGGGTCTCTTGCTTTGTGTGTGTGTGTGTGTGTTTTATTTACATACATTTTATATATTGTTCCATATTAAGTATCTTGAACCAGGGAATAACCTGAATTTAATTTTTTTTTTCCACAAATAGATTAAGGCAATAATATTCACTGGAAAATATTTGTTTCAGTCCTACATCAAAGCCAGTGTACATGTTATATAAATATGAAAAGTCTAGTGGAAATAATTTTGACATCTTTGATGACATTGTTTATATGACATTTCTGTATTATGTTCAAACTGTTTACTAGGGATCTTTCCATATTTAACCTCCTTAAAATGAATCATATCCAATATGTTAGCCGGTTTATTTTTAAAAGAAGGAAGCAATGATATGAAATACACAAGCAAACAGTCATTGTGTAATGAATTTTAGAAAGTCACCAGCTGGTCATGTTGATTAGATGCTTACCCAAGTCAGGGTTTTCTAAAGGTCAGCAATTTAATATAGAGGTACCTATGAATGGCTCCCAAGGGGAAAATGCAAGTAATATCCAAAAGTGCAATCAACCTAGTTTTTCTGTGGTCATCTAGACAGGAGAAAGTGCATTGACTGAAGCTTGATGGGATTCTTTTGTTGTGTTAACTGAGCATTGTCTCTTTGCCATAGACCATTGCATGCCTGTATTTTTTTTTTTTTTTTTTGTCCTGTATCATTACCAGCAGTATCAGTAGCAGCACAGTAAGATTTTCTTGTTACTCTCTGCATGATCAGCTGCTAATCAAGATAGGTGCTCCACTCCACTTGTGGGAGGAGTGAAGAATGACTCATCAATACACTGCATATTCCCAAGGGCCTGTGTTATTTCAGGACATAGATAAACCAGTTATGTTCTCTACATTAAGTATATACAATATGTTACTTGTCAAAGAATATCACTTTTAATTGTATTGTAGTTGGAGTGGCTTTTGATCCAAGTAAGAGAAAAGAAAAGGATTCATAGGAAACAGTATCATACAGGCAGTACTGTTGACCACCACACTGTGATAGCGCTGATTCTAGAAATGGTATTGGCAAGATATGTTTGGCTAGTAAAGATGACTCATATGATCCGATACATCCGAGCATTTTTCAAGAACTATTTCAGTACTCCTTGTAACCTTTCTGTGTACTGTTTAGTTTTCAGATTGTGTTTTTGTCTTTGTGCTTGTTTATGTTTATTGTGCAGTAACTCTTGTATTTTGAAAGCCCTTCTGAAATATTATGTAATCTTTTAAGAGCCTTTTTGTTCTACATCCAATTCTCAAAGCTTTTGTGTTGAACATTTTAAAGTTGTTGCCTGTTTAAACAGCCTGCTTGGAGCTTTTGAATCTGTCCTCTGAAAGCTTTTAATCTGCATAATTTTGAAGAGCCCAAGTTGTTTAACCCATTGATTCTCAAGATGGTTCTTGTCATCCCTTTCATTCTCAATACCTTTTTTTTTGTATTTTTTCTATTCTCATCTTTTTTTTTTTTTTTATGACAGTATTTTTCCCCAAGTGATTTCCTTAACCCATCTATTCTCAAAGTGTCAAATTGTTCCATTCTATTCTAGTTAACCTTCCATGCTATAATCCTGTAAGATTTGTGTGCCCCTTTTGCAACCCTAAAAAGATAGATTCCTTTCATCAGCTGGTACATGTATATTTTAGAGGTAGGTAATTTAGACCTTTCTCAGAATAATGAAACTTGAAACTTCTGTATGATGGAGGGGGAAACAATACTACAGATTTCCAGCCAATTTTATCATGAGCCCCCCCCCCCCAAAAAAAACAAAAAACAAAAAACAAAAAACAAAAAACAAAAACAAAAAAAACCAAAACAAAACAAATCTCCCATATTCTTTTTACAGTGGGGGAGCATTTTCTTGAGTGAGGTGGGCTTAGTTTTTAGCTCACCTGAGCCGAAGGCTCAAGTGAGCTATTGCGATCACTCTTCGTCCGCCGTGCGTCGTGCGTCGTCCATCGTGCGTAAACTTTTACATTTTCATCTTCTTCTTGAGAACCCCTTGACCGATTTTCACCAAACTTGGCAGGTAGCATTCCTAGGGGGATAGGATCTCAATTTGTTCAAGTGGGCACCATTCCTTACCTGGGGGCCCCCAGAGGGGCCCAAACTCCCCAAAATTAAGGAATCTTAAAAAATCTTCTTCTCTAGAACCAGAAGTGATAGAGCTAAGTTAATACTATGAATTAGTACATTGATGACTGTAGTTTCAAGTTTGTTCATGGCGGAATCAGGGGTGCCCCCCTTGGGACCGAGGGGAGGGGGGTGGGGAGGGGTCCTAATGAGGCCCAAATTGTACATTTTCATCTTTTTTTTGAAAATGCCATGATGAATTTCCACCAAAGTTGGCAGGTAGCATCCCTAGGGGAAATAATCTTATTTCCATCAAATGGGCACCATGCCCCACTTGGGGGCCCCAGGGGGCCTAAATTTGGACCGAAATTGTAAATTTTCATCTTTTTCTTGAAAACCTAATCACTAATTTCACCAAACTTGGCAGGTAGCATCCCTAGGGGGATAGAATCTCAATTCCATCAATTGGGCACCATGCCCCACCTGGGGGCCCCCAGGGTCCCCCCTCCTGTAAGGAATCTTTACAGATTTTCTTTAGAACTGGAAGTGATTGAGCTAAGTTAATACAATGAGTCAGTATATTGATGACTGTTGTTTGACGTTTGTTCATGGGAGAATCAGGGGTGCCCTCCCTACCCCCACCCCCTTGGGACCCAAGGAAGCGGGATGGGACTGGGTGGGGGTCCAAATGCGCGCCTAAATTTTAATCTTTGTGCTGAAAACAACATAATGGATTTTCACCAAACTTGGCAAGTAGCATTCCCATAGGGATAAGATCTCAAAGTGTTTGAATGGGCACCATGCTTTCCTTGGGGGCCCCAGGGGGTCCAAACCTCCTGATTTAATGAATATTAAATAATATATTTCTCTAGTTCCAATCAAAAGTGATAGGGCTTTAAGTCTTTTTCCCCAAGCTGCATAATCCAACATTCTATAAAGTACAGTGTACATTGTAGGTATTTTTTACCAGTGTGATGGAATATGTAAATGGACACCATGCCCCCATTCTCAAAACTACCCCCACCATAAGTTTCCAATGTTCTCAGGTAAGAGTCTGCAAGAATGCATGGAAGGTGAACTTGCGATACTCAGGTGAGCGCGTGACCCGCGGGTCTCTTGTTTTCTCTCTCTTTTAAAAGAACTCTGAGGGGCATTATAATAAGATTTCATACATGATGTTCAGAACATTATACTTCAACATTGGAATATTTTGCGATGTTTGCAAAAAAAATGTAAAACCTTTGAATTTACCCAAGTTATTAGTGCCTGTTTTTTAACCCTTCCTTCCTTGTAACAGTGTTTGAACCATTGGACATTTTTTTTTAACCCTTCAATTCTGTTTATGAGCCTTTTTGTTTCCCCCTTTATTCTCCCAACCCGAGAAATTTTTTTGGGCATCTCTTTTCCTTCTAATTTTTTTTTGAACCTTTGAGGCTATTAAGACAAATTATCTCATTTTGTTAACCATTTGTTATCAAGAGTTTCTTCCTAAATCCTTTTTTATCCTCTCATCATCATAACCTCTACAATCCTTAATTCTTTGGATCTTCTTAAATGCTGATATTCAGTGCATTTTTAGCTTTAAATTTCCTCTTTTTTTAGTCATGCCATCCTCACTTAATTTTTTGTTAACTCTTCCATCATCAGAGCCTTTCAAATTGCTTCTTCTCAAAGCCTTTTGTTAACACTTATTCTCAGATCCTATAAATCCTTAATTCCCTCTGTCTCTCTTATACCCTGCTGTTTTCTTTTTTAATGTTCCTTAATCTCTTTTTGTCAAATATTTTATGATTGTAGCTTTTTATTTCCTTCACTTAGCCTCTTCAATTCTCAGATCCATTTTGGTTGGTCTTTTTTAATCCTTTTTTTTTTTCAACCATTCCATTTTCTAGTTGATAACCCTGCAAATCGGTAGAGCCTTTTTTTTAACCCCATCTCTCCTTGAAGGTGCTGAGCCTGTTCTATTCCAAAATGCATTTCTGTTAATTGTCTCATTGCAGTTTATTATTTTTTTGTGAGCATTTCCATTTTTTAGCCTTTGTAATAATTATTTAGTTGTATCTTAAAGCCTTTTTGTTCACCCTTTCATTATCAGAGCCTTGTAATTAACCGTTCAATTCTCAGTTTAGTTTTTGGGATAGCAGTTTCCATTTCCAGAGCATGCAATCATCCATTTCTCTCCATCAATGTTGGACAGGTATCATATCGTTTTTCAAACCCCAGTGGGTAAATCATGCCATTATTTCATAAGCAAAGGTTGTTACAGTTTAATGACAAGCAGAAGCAACACCATAGGGAAGGTGCATGATGATCAGATCTATCTTTATGCTGCTGCTTTTTTTTTAAGCATCAACCCTCTTGTGACTGTATTGTCTCTTGTCAAATGATGACAGTGTGTATCCAGTGGTGTTGAGAGGGGTATACAAGTGTGACAGAAGTTTAACTGAGGTTTATTGATACAGCATAATTATGTTCTCTTTTGATTACAGACTTATCCTGCATCATTACCTTTCAAGGCAAGACCAATCCTTGACTGGGTCAGTGAACACAGGGAATCGGTAAGTCATGCAAACTCGTTGTTCATGATATGCTTCAGGATTTATGTCTGTAATTTGCTAATTCTTTTATTCTTATATGATGCTTTTCTTCTCTTGTCTTGCTTTATTTACATTTTAAATGCCTGATGACAGTTGCTGTTCTATCACTGCTTATTTTGTGAGATGTTCTTGTCAAATCTGTGGTGACTGTTTTTAAACTGTTTATATTCAGTAGTCTAGCCTGCCATACTTTCAAGTTTGCTTGTTTAGCCTGCCCCTCTCCAAATGTTCTCTTTCTAACATACCCACTTGAAAATGATATACAGTCTTATGCAGCATTCATTTCAGTCATGGATGGCATGAGATCTTCCCTGGAGAACCATATGACTACCCCCCCCCCCCCAAGCTCATAGTAAGCCACCTGTAGAGGTCACATTTTGTTTCTTTTCAGTTGGTGCAGTGGATTGCTCCTCCTAGCCTGAAGAGTACCATCTTGTCATCGCAGGTCTCTCATCACCCGTCCCTCATCCTCTTCACCCCTCACTTCTATGGCAGCGGAGTCTTCAACAGTAACTTCATGCTGGTAAGAGCCTCAGGAGCGCAACACTTCCACCCATATTACACCCATTCATCTCCTCATTGTGTGTCCCCCCCTCACTTTAACAATCGCTCTCCTGGTAACCACATATTCTGTTATCCTACAAAGGCCAGCAGGAATTAACAAATATGGCATCAACTGAAAAAACCAGGTGGTCTTAATTCCACAGTGCACAGAAGATTACCAAAGGGTGCATATTCAAGGAGAATTGTAATGTTATGCCTAGTCTAGTATTTCTGTCTTTATAAAGTCAAGATGGAGGTGAAAGACATTAGTGTGTACTTCACCTCTTGTTATACATTCTAACGACTGGAAAACAGCATACACAAGTGTATCTTATCTTATCTTATGTCCTGCAATTATTGGATAGCAACAAGTGGCTGCTGAAAATGGATGCATTTTCTCTTCAGTGGCTAGAACAGCTGGTCCAAGACAAACAAGCTGTGACTGTTGGGTTTTCTTGTTTCTTATTTCAGTTACGTGAAGTTGCCCTGCAATACTACAACTGTCTCAGCAACAGTTACATCAGCAAGTTGACAGATTTGATTCAGGAGAAGCGCAGCATATCTGAAGGAGTCTTGCAGGGGGAGGAGTTTTGTCAAGCAGAGGACTGCTCTGGTGCTTTGTGGAGTGAGAGTGACTGCTGTCAGACTCTCGTCATTCCGGGGCGCATTGAGTCGATCACGATGGCGCGTGGAAATGTTTGTGAGATCTGCGAGACCTTTGATCACCCGCTGGCGGGGGCGAGTGACCCCTGCCTCCACCTCACCCTGGGCAGCTGGGCTCCCTTCCCTCTGGAGGTCATCAGTGGTGTGAGAGGGTCCCGCAATGCCTGCCTCCACCTCAACAACTTCTACAGCCCTTACAGCCACTACCGCCTCTGTTGCCAGGACGTTGACCTCCTGACCTGTGACCTTTGCCCTCCATTCCAATCCCTGCCTCCACATTCCTTGCCACAGAGCTCAGCGACCTCTGTAACAAGAACGTTTGGCTTACCTTGTGTTGAGCGCCAGAAATATAGTTTTAAAGAGAAGTCAGATTATTTTTCAGAGAGTTTGGAAAAACCTGTGAATGATGTTGACCAGCAAACTGTGTTACGCGAAGCCAGTGCCAAGATTATGCATAGCTCTTCCAGAAACAACAAGCCTACTCATGAACATATACAAAAAATGCATGAAAGCCATATAGAAAGCTTTGATGACCTTGTTTGTGCAACAAATAGGACGCTAGAGTTTCGTGCAATGAGGTCAGAGTTCTTCTGGTCCATGGCAGATCGGTTAGGACTGAAATCTGGAGTCAATCAGAAGAGGAAGGACAGTGTTGGTGTAGCAATAGTTGATATTCAGGTAAGTTCCCCCTTGAAAATCTGATAGCAAAATTAAGGAAAGTCCTTCCGAACAAGACTTAAGGAGTAAACTACTTCTGTATTATAATTTATGGATGTTATTGTCGTACAGCCTAGTAACAAAGCATTTCATTCACCTGCTCCCTCCAATTTTGTGCCATAGGCAGGAATTCACTTAGTTGTTGCTACTAGGAAGGGGCAAACCTCCGGCAAGCTCTGTGATTGATAAGGGCAACTTTTGTGAACAGAGCATGCATAAAATCTTAATACATTGGAACCGGTCTATTCTACCATGGTTCATCAGAAAGAGGTATTTGTTTTGAAAGGATGCATTTGTAAACAAATAGTTCAGACTCTCCAGCTCAGCAGCAGAACAAATTATGAAGATGCCTTTACGGGAAGCTTCCAGTCTTACCTGTTCAAGAGTGCAAATCATCCTCATAAAAGTTAGTGAACCACCAACCATCATTACTGTAGAAATGAAATATTTTGCAGTGTGGAAATTTTTGTGATTTGTACATTCTGATGAACTAGTGTGAAATAAGATTTTGTGAATATTTTTTGAAACAGTGAGATGTTCAGAGAAAGAATCAAATCTGCAAAGTTATGAAGAAGTGAAGTTCAATAAAATATTCCCTTTTCAACAACAAAAATTATGTTATTTTTAAAGTAAACTCTGCATGTGACTCCTCACTGCATGTCCTAAACTTAAAAAAATTCAAAGCCAAGAGAAAATTCTAATAATTAATCATTCAGTATGAATAATAATCCTGAGTACTTCCTGTTTGAACATCAAAGTTATGGCAATTTTTTTTTTTCTCCTGAAGCATGTTGCTGTGGTGTTGATTTGAACTATTGTGTGTGAATGCTTGCTCTTCTCAAACTTGAATGCATATTTATCAATGTCACTGCCAATTGTCTGGAGACTGTGTTTGTCTTGTGGCCAGTTTGAATGCTCTTACTTCTGTACATTTTGTGAAATAAGGTGGGAAATGTGTACCTAGAGAATAGCTGTGAGCCCTCAGAATTTCAAATTCAGGATAGGAAAATCTGTGCTTTGGACTCTTTTTGGCTTTCGTATATGTTGACAGCTTGATATGCGATGACAGCTTGGTATACCATGCATATTACAACTTAGTAAATGACTTGCATCAGTTGTCATCAGAGACTGATAGTAAGAAAAATGAGTGACAGGAACCAGAGTATATATTGAAAAGTCTAAAAAGAATGAAAAATCTATTGCATGTAGATTCTTTTTTACATTCATTTTTTTCTTCTTTCATTCCTTTTTTCTTCAAACATGTTACAGAATGAAACTCACCATGTACTGCAGCTGGATAAACATCACTTGTCATCAGTACTTCTCAAGCAATTCATCATGAACTATACAGAGGCCATACTCCCCAGACACATTCAGTCAAGCTACCCCTCTCCTGGTCCGACTGACACCCAGCAGCCAGACTGTGGAAGTGGTAACCCTGGAATAGTGTGCATCACAGAAGTTACTACAGATACCTACAACGATTTGGTCCTGGACAACCACAAGGTATGCTGCTCATCAGATATTTAGTGAAGATTAAAATATTTTTCCCCATTAAGTGTTTTATGTGAATCAATAAGACTTGATATCATTTATGTGATGATAGATATGATGATAGATTTGATTGGATATCAGGTAAATATATGTAACCCTTAAGTGGAGTGTATTTTCTTTTTTCATTGAGGTTTGGTCAATATTAGTGTGATTACTTGATGGCAAGATAGCGGGCTCTGATTACCAAATTTCAAGTGTAGCAAGCATTTTCTGCCCATTAATGGTACAACTTGAGAAATCAAACTGTAGGAAGATTTTCCTCTTAATACGACATTTCATAGTCCTTTATTTCTTGATTTTATTCAGAGGGTTCTTGTCATCAAATCTAACCACATGGAAAGACAGGGAAGATACCTTGGCATACTGTCCATCTCCTTTCAGTTTGGATGAAACGGAATAAATGTTGTGTTTATCCATTTCAATGCATGCTATTAAAAGAGTTTACCTTTATCATGATAGTGAAAATAATATTGGTTGACAAAATGTGGTAAAGCATCCATGTCCATAAACCATATCCCCATGCACTTATGTATTCATTGAGGATCCAGCACGTATATCTCCAACTGGCTGCATTATTCCAGTCCCACCACGACCTGACGATAGCGCGGATCAATGCCGATTCCAACGACCTCCCGTGGCACCTGATGGCAGCAGCCTATCCCACAATTCTCTTCTTCCCAGGGAGCAACAAGTCTAACAGTGTTCTGTTCCCTGTGGAGGAAGCTGTCACTTTGCCCAATCTCGTGGAGTTTGTCTTGCAGCACATGAGGTAGCAGGCTTTCTGTTTTGTTTAGTTTTTAACCCCCCCCCCCCCCCTTTGAGAAGAAGCCAATTGAAATTGAAGAGAAACCGTTCCATGTCAAAGTTAACTTTGATAAATAAAGTAAAAGAGTGAGGGTATCATTGCCTCACAGTTTTATTATGCCTCCGCCACGAAGTGGTGCCGGAGGCATTATGTTTTTGGGTTGTCCGTCCGTCCGTCCGTCCTTCCGTCCGTAATGAATTTTGTGGACAGCGTAACTAAAAAACCTTTTGAGGTATCCTAATGAAACTTGGCATGTATGTGTATTAGGGGGTGAAGTTGTACCTATCAACTTTTGGGTGCACATGCTCAAGGTCAAAGGTCAAAAGGTCAAGCTCAAATACATAAAATTTCACTATTTCCACCATATCTATGCAATGCCTGAAGATATTTTATTGAAACTTACTTTATACATATATTACCCAATTAAGATTCTCTGGTGAAAGTTTGGGGTCATGAGGTCGAAGGTCAAAGGTCAAAAGGTCAAGTAAAAATATTAAAACTTCACTTTTTTCTCCGTAACTTGGAAATTGTTCAAGGTATCTTCATGGCACATAGTATATATGCATGTACTGACTGGCAGTGATTATCTAGAGAAGTTAGGGTTCATGGGGTCAAAGGTCAGGGGTCAAAGGTCAAGGGCAACACTTCAAAATTTTACTATTTCCCTCATGTTTATGCAATGCCAGCAGGATTTTTTTTTTTAAACACTTGGTGTATGCATGTACAATAACCTAATAGAGATTCTCTGGAAAGTTTTGTTTCCCTTTTTTTTTTGCCTCGAAGGTCAAAAGGTCAAAGATCAAGTGAAAGTGCTGAACTAACTTGTTCCTCCATATCTCGGAAGTGGCTCAAGTTATCTTGAAACTTACTACATATTTATGCATGTTCTGCCTGACAGTGATTATCATATATGAATTTTAGGGTCAAAGCCCAGATGAAAATGGTAACAATTTACTATTCAATACAGAAATTGCACTTTTTCTCCAACCTTGAAAATTACTCAATGCATAAATGTATGAATGGGTCAGAGTCAAGTTAAAGTCCTGAAATCTCCAAATACATGCTCTCCTATTCATCCAATTAAACCTAGGTCAAGGTGAACATTCAACACATTTGTGACAAACTTGTCATTTTAATATTTTGCCAATTTTGTGAAAATGTAATCACACATTGTCCACATGTACTATCTAGACCTATTAGGAGAATCATGCATTATGGCGGAGGCATACCAGTCGCCATAGCGACATTTCTAGTTTTTCGTTTCGTTTTGTTGAAGATTATGAATAAAATCATCTCATCGATGTCAGTAGCTTGAGAATTTAGGGTTTCTGGGACGAACACTGAACTAGGGCTTTCTATAGCTCAGTCAGTAGAACACCGGGCTAGCATCCGGAGGTCTTGGGTTCGAATCCCGATGGAATCCCATTTTCTTTGCTCATTTCTCCACTAATAGCTTACAAGTTGTTACTCTTTGAGAAAAAATATTATTGCTATGTCATTTCAGAAAACAACAGAAATAAAAGTTTTGATTTTGACATCATGTGCATGTAATAAAAAGAAAGTTCAGTGTGATGTGTGTGTAAGTCAATGTGACTTGTGAGATAATGATGTTTTCACCACAGGTGATATGCGCCTGTAATTGTGACCAATATCATCATTTAGTGCAAGCCTGTGAAATCGTAACATTTCCCAACTTCTTGAGTGTTTTTGTTGTTGTTTTGCCAGATTTTCATGAAACTTTCATAGTTTAACTTTGTTTCTTTTTATGCCAACTTGAACATGGAGCAGGGTTCCTCTTTGAATTTTTGTAAAACCAGAAACATTGGCAGAATGAATCTTTCACCAGTTGGCACCAACAGTGTTTTTCACAGCATGAAACTTTCGCAAATTGCCACTAGCATTCAATGCATTGTTTAGGCAAAACCTTTTGCAAATCTTGTTTCCTCAGGAAATTTGCGAAAGTTTCATGCACGCGAAAATTTCGGGTTTTGCAGTAATCTCACATTGTGTCATATGTATTGCTAAAGTGCAATCCCATACCATGCTTACAATGTTTTTCATAAATTCAGTTAAGTCAAGCAATCAGAAATTGAGGTTTGTAATTTGTTGTGTTTCAATAACTGAGCTAATATGACTCCAAAGGACAAAGAGTTGTAGTTGCTAAAATTATCAACTGAAGACATAACTTTCATTATTTTTTGTAGCATAAACCAGTGGAGCTTTGTCGTGTTACATCATTACCATGGCTAGTCTGCATTATTAGCTGAATCCAGTATAATTCAGCAAAAACATGTGAATCTTTAAAACTCCATAATTTTTTTATTTCATGTCTGATTTTGTAAAATCTGTTTATGTGACTTTACTCGATTAAAGTCAGTTTTAGCACGGTATAGAATTGCACTTTCACTTTACAATGTGAAGAAGGCATGGCTTGCAAGCAGGAGGTCTTCTTGTTACGTTACATGGAAGTTGCCTCTTGATCGAAAATCATGTGGATAGTATTTCAATATACAAATGATGCACAGGACAGAGTGGATTGGTGAGAATTAGATGCGCGAGTTTAACTTTGGAACTGTTTAAACCCACTCGCTGCGCTCGTGGGTTTTAGACCGTTCCAAAGTTAAACGAGAGCATCCAATTCTCACTGATCCTCGAAATAGGCCTGTGCATCATTTGTGTTTAAAATGGGCTCGTAAATTCATGAAATACAACTATTTTCCCTATCATGCGTCCGGTACACTTACAACACTATACAAGACTTCAGCCATGTGTTCGGATTTTACCGGACACATGACCATGCGTTTGGATTTTACCGGACGCATGGCTCAGTGTGGATCAGTAAAAATCAATGCATGACAATTGACCAATCAGATTGCAGAGATTCTAAAACCCATTTTATAACAGGTGCAAGACAATGGCCTCCTAACAGAACACCCTTTGATATACACCTGCAATACATGGACATACAATGTATCTGCATGAAGTTGGTCAGACTACACTAGTGATAGGATAATATTGCCTTCAAGCTCTGTGCCTTCTCAGACACATTGGTTATTGCAGCCTCATTAAGGAGTTAACTATCATTACCTTTATAGTATGGAGTGCTGGAGATTGATGATACATGCTAACTTCAACTGTTACCATTATAACTGCCTTCCAATAAGGTTCATGTTAACATGTGCTAGTATAATTATGTCTAGCAAACATCAGCATTCATGATTCATTCGGCAGACTTTACGTGGATTCAAACTATGGAGTGCCAAAGATGTACAGAGTGTAGTATACAAATAGTGAATGGTCACGAGTGCAATGGTACGAGATTTCACACGAGGTGAAAGATAGAGGCGCTCTATTCAACGAGGCAAAGCCGAGTTGAATAGTGCGCCTCATCTTTCACCGAGTGTGAAATCTCGTTCCATTGCACGAGTAAAGACCATACACTATTTGATTTATACAACGTCCAAGTAGATCTTTTTGGTCGAAGTAGGCCTAGAAGTCTATATAGGTATGATAGCCATACTTACATGTGGATCCACTGCGATTCTCTTTCTGGCTTGTGCAATCAGTGTAGATTCCGGGTCACAGCTATACTAGCGCTCATACACGTACACTAGCACTACGTAGGCCTATGTACGCGCATGCATGTACCGCACACGTACGGACACTGCGCTATCTGCATGCGATCCTCAATATGCAACACACAGTACACACAGTACCGTACAATTTCTCGAACCGTGGAATAGAACGAAAAAATTGAATCAAGTTGCACACAAAAATAGAACCAAAATTGCACGGCGCGTTAAATGGAGTACTTATTGAATATCACGTCACCAACAATCCTCCAATCAAATTACAAGGATCTACTTGGATGTTGTATAATACTTGATATTCTTTCACTCTTTGTCAAATAGAGCTTCATGGTCTGGTATCGGTATAAATAGAGAATTTTGAGTGTATGGAATGATGAGTAATTCTGTAAACCTATGTAGCTGTACATGTGCAATGAAATACTCAGTATTGTACATTCTGCATGCTTAGATATCATTTGCTATCTTTATCTCGTATCTACTTCACTTTAAAAGAATATATATATTTAAGAAATAGTTGAGATGCACTATTATTATTGTTCATTTTATGTTATCAGAGGTTGTGTTATTTACAGTTAAGAGAATAAGGGTATGTATTCTTGAAACACTCTGTGCAGTTGTGTGACAAATATTCCCAGACACTGCCCCCTCCCAAATAAAAGAAAAGATGTGTACTCCAAATGCATTTCTTCCAAAATGCTTTCCCTTATGTTCCACAAATTCATACAATGAACATTTCATTCATCTATAAATTTAAGTCCAACAGCGTTTGCATGAACATGAACTCCCATGCCAAACTTCACTATGAATGAAGAAATAGAAAATCACAGTAATAATCAAGAGGTCTTCCTAGTTTTGAGATCACTTAATATTTCTGCACGTGTAATGGAAGTGTGTTTTCTCTTTACAATCACTTGCAATAAATTGTGTATCGCTAGGTGATGTAGGAACAAATCTAACATTGCCCTTACAAGCAATCTATCTAAATCCCCACTTTAACATTTGAATGCTACAAGCCTAGCAAAAGTTTATTTAGAATTTGTATATATTTCCTAGCCAGACCTCTTCCAAGAAAGCTGAAATAAACATACTGTACATGACTTTTGACCATAGTGGTTAAGGATGTCATTTTTAACAGGTTATCAGTATGGACTGCAATTGGTTTTGACTGTTGGAGACATGTACAGTTGAACCTCTCTTATCCGGCCTCCCTTTATCCGGATCTCTCTATTATATGGATGCAATCTCGCCGTGATTTTTTTAAAAAATAATTACGAGAGGAAAGGGGGATTCCCAACTCCTTGAGAACTCCTACACAAACACACATGAATTACATATAATTGATACATTTCTTAATAGTTATTTAGGTAAATAATCCCAAGAATTTATAAAAGAAAATGATTTCATTCTTGCAAACACGAACCTCTATTTTGGGGTCTGTTACTGAGTGTAACAATGAAAAGGTTGCAGTATGCACATTACTACATGTGGTACTACAATGCAATGGGCTACTGTACATGTGTATATATTATGTACATGTATAAAGCATTGAGTCTCCCGTATCCGGCCAAATCCCTTATCCGGATGAGCCCCGGTCCCGACTTGTCCGGATACGAGAGGTTCAACTGTATTACTAGGTATGTTTGCATTCATTGTTGTGATCTGGCTGCAATATGAGCAGGCTGTAGGGGCCTACATGCATGTTCCAATACCAACGATAGAGAGATTGTTAGTCACATACCAAAAAAGTTGTCATTTTGACACCATTATATTTGCTGGTAATTAGCTGCAGTACATTTGAAAGCTTGAGGGTCTTTCTTGTTCTTTCCATGTGGGTTTTAGTTTTGCTTTATATACATGTGGGTGTAATGCTGAAGCCCTGGAAGCCATAAATGAAAAAAAAGAAAACTATGATGACAAGTATATCAGTTGCATTCACTTGCGACAACAGCACAAAAGTTATTGTGGGGTAAAGGCACTTAATATGCTAGAATGTTTGTAGGCATGCTCAGCCATGTTGAATTGCCAGAAAATTAATTTCCCAGCATGGTTGAGTCAATATTTCTTCCATCCTGTACCATACCAGCCAACTATTCCTATATGATGGTGATCATTTTTAGTTTCACTCAAGAACTCTCAGCTTTATTCTTCCTTTTATTTTACACTTTTGTGAACATGTAGTGATAGTGATCTATTGGTGAAAATTCCTTTTGTTTTCAATATCACCCCCCCCCCCCCATTTGTACAAATTTATTTTCCGTCTTGGTTTGCAGGTAAGCTGTAAGTTGATTAATCAATTTTCAAACCCACCAGATTTGTTTAAGCAGGGTATAATGTGTATATCACCATACCTGCCAAATGTTTGGCAAGTAAGGTAAAGTCCAATACTTGACTCTAAGATGTGGTATAGGTCAAGTGGTTTGGTTGTTTTTCTTCAGGAGTAATATGTTGCATATTAGTTTCTCTCTGTACAAATTATATCAGTCTAGTTGTAGTTGAATTAGTTATAGAAAAAGCACCTGATTGAACATTGTATTGGAAGCTGGTAGGCCAAGAAGTGTTTTCTAATTGGAAAGACTTGACTTTTTGCTAATCCCTGCAATTCAGATGATATTGTTAAAACCTGTAGGAGACTTCCATTACATAGTGAAGTCTTCGGGACCAACGGTTTTCTTTCGTTATATTGAAATTTCATTATACTGTACCTGAACAAAAAGTATATGAAAATACATGGACACTAATTTTGGGACCTAGATTTTGTACTTTATGTGTATGAAAATTCATCATAGCCATGTTCATTGTAATGGGAGTGCATTGTAAGAGGTTGGTTTCAGACACACTTTTACCAGTTATAAGGTGATAGTTCAGGCAAATCCCATCATAACAAACATGGAAACAATGCAAAAATTATTCAAGTAACTGAAATTCTTGCATCAAGTTGTTTTTATTGCAATTGATTGACAAATTGCTGTACATTGATGTAATAAAGCATTTAATTAAATCAGTGTTTGAATACAATTATTGTAGTGGCCATTATAAAAATGTCAATATAGGGCGATTTGTCAATCACTTGCAATAAAAACAACTTGGGGGAAAGCTATAAAGAAATGAACAGTTTCACAGCTGAAAACATATGAGTGATAATCTATTCCAATATTAGATTGTAGTACATCCAGTATGGCCTAAGGCAGAGGTGCAAAAACATAGCAAGACAAATTATGTATCATATTAAACAGTGTGAACTCAAAGATTTGCAGTCTATTCCTTTTATTTCTTAAAATCCTTTATTCAAATTAAAGCCCGAGATTGTCTTGCCTATATTGCTTGTGAACATACTGCTTGTGTATGTTAAATCATGAACAGAAAGCTCAATAATCACATAACTGCCTTGATTAGCTCTCTTGTGAAATACCATGTGATGGTATGCTATAATAAATCTACATTTATTTCTTGTAAACTTGACATAATTATTTTTGAGTGTTGATTCAGTGCAAAGTAAATTCACAATTCTGTATGTGGATGACTTTATTCAATGATCAGATGATATTTTTCAACACAAATTTGAAGTTGATTTGTGTTTTGTTGTACATTTATCGTTATGTTTGTTTTATTTCAGTGATCATAGTATTGATGTTTACATTTCTAAAGAATCAAATATGATGTAATAAAAGAGTGAAATCGAAACATTTGACCTGTCAAATTAAGATTTCAAACCGTTTTCCTAAAGATGAGTGAATTTTATATGCTGGTTTTATTATATACACTCGTTATTTTGTGAACTGACGTGATACATGAATACTTTAATGCAGTTGTAATGAAAACACTCTCACAATCCCGACTGTATACATGAGTGAGTGTGAGTGTTTGCCTGTTAGCATGAATGTGTGTGTGTTTGTGTTTGGCTATGTTCAGAATGGCATTGAAATATAGTCTTAATATGTGTGCATCATATTTTATTTTCTGTGATAAGAGAGCTATCCAAAAAAAAAAAGAAAAAAATCAGTCTCAAGAGACATATGATATATTTCTTCAGCTACTTGTATTCTGTAACACCCATAGACTGCTGATTATAGAGGAATTATCATTTGCTATGATGGAAAGCAACAACTTCACAGAAACATGACGAGGAAACCGCAGACAGACGGACAGACAGACGAGTCTTTCTCAAGGAGACTTTTTTTTCTACTCCCCGGTTTTTATACAGCGATTAATCAATCATAGAGTTGAAAATTTCTCTTCGATATTGAAATTTGCTTTGTGATAAACAAATAGTCACCTGGACAATGGCAAAATATGGCAAAAGTCCCTAGCCACACCTTTTTTTCTTATTTTTAATATATCTAATTCATGTAAATCTACATATATATTTTTCTTAAAGAGTCTACCTTGGCCTCGCATGTACGTTGATATCTTTCTCATTATGTGAAAAAGGATCATAAATAAATTCCCTCCAACAGTAATTAATCCTCATATACCATGATATTACTGTTAGTGTATCGAAGAAAAAAAAAATGATACATTGTATTGAGTCAAGGCATCAGTCTTCAATTTCATACGAGATACAAATGGCCACGTGAAGTCGTGACACAAAATGAATATCTCAAATGCAAACTGTCAAAATATTCCATCACTGATTGCTATTGATCCGGTATATTTTATATGATGTTTTAGTACAACATTTTAACTGCACGTCTGGAGGAAGTGCATCATTAAAGCAAAGGAAGCTCGTCATTAATATCAGCCATCAAGGAATATGGTTAAATATAAGCACCTGTATAGTGTGCTACCTACTGATTGTATCATCATAACATGGTGTGTTATGATGTAGAATACGGATCTAACGGTACAGCAGCCATCTCCAGCTTTTGACATAGACCTACAAACTTAATGAACAAAGGGCTATTAGTATACATTAAAAAAAATAACCTAAGTTCAAGATTCCCACGAGCACTTTGGTTTGTTTTAACCAGCATTAAAAAGAGGTAGGCAAAGATAATTGATAAACTTCTTATGCTACGTGGAGTTTAGCCTTCAGGCTAGCTGGCATCTCGGGGGGAGGAGGGCGAGGCATTCGGAAGTAGATCTTGAAAGAGTCGTAGATGAACCACTGTAAGGCCGTCAATGTGCCAATCATGACCACACGTGGTCCAAAGCCCTTCCAGAGACCGGCCATGCCTAGTGATCTGGCCGCCTGTAGCATGGTGCTCCCGGAATCCTGGTTCAGCTTGGACACAACAGCGTCGGCCGGATGGGACACCACCACGCAGAAAACTCCGGCGATGTAGCCCCCGAGGAAGGTCACCACTAGCTGTTGAGGCTTACTCAGGTCATCGCGAGGCTTCGGAACAACGTATTTGTACAGCGCCTCAACAGTACGCTCGAAGCAGGCAAACTTCATGATGGTGTAGGGGATTTGGCGCACCCAAAGGGGAGGAAGACCCTTAAAGAAGCTGTAGAGACCTTCTTGTGCCCACATCTTGGGCATTGCTTCTCGCAGGGTCATGGCAAATCCCGGCTGAGTTTGCATTCGGACCTTTGCGGCTTCCATGGGCGCCAAAGCAATGTCTGCAAAGAATTCTGCACTCGCGCTAGCAGTCACGTATACAAGAGTCCTGTATTTGTAGGACCACTCCTCTCCCAAGAGACCACAATACTTGATCTTGAAGTACTCATAGAGACCAAACTTATGCAGTCCCTGGAGGGAATACCCAATGCAGGTCGGAGCCCATCCGATGGTAAGACCGCGGAGGCCATCCTTGGCTATAGATACGCGGAAACCATTGAAAGTGTTCTTGTATTGTGCAGGATCTACCTGTATCCTGCACTTTACGACATCCAGTGGTACCATTCCTGTGTGTGTCACTCCGCAGCTCAAGATACCAGCTAGACCGCACATGGCCAGGTATCTATTGGAACCAAACTCACAGCTGGGCGCCGTGTCACCTGCTGTGGCTGTATGTGCTGCCGAAAGGTTTATGCCGCCACCATGTGTGCTCCCTGAAAGAGAAGACTTTTGAGGCTCCATCGGGGCACACCTCGCCACTGCTAGCGTGAAGGATGGAGAGAAGCGCTTATTTTTGGTATAATCTCTCAGTGACTGAAACATGTTCATATGCTCGTATTTGCAACATCAATCTGTTCACTGAATACCACTTTGGTTATGGTACGTGCACTCTTATCCAGTACGGGTGTACCGATGAAAAGTCTTCCAAAGCTGCAATATAGGTCACAATAGATTGTGGATGTATGAAAATAATGTGCCACTGCAAATTAATGCAGGAAAACGTCTCCAAGTCCAGATATTCGAAACCGAAACAAAGCTCTGGTTACACAGGTATGAGTCCGCAAATTATGCCGTGCTGTCTTTATATCAATTACGGGAAGATCCGTTTGAAATGCCTTTGAAATGCCGTTGTTCAGTTACACAGGGCTGACGAGTGCGAAATACAGTAGTTATGAGTCCAAACGATCAGCATACACTCGCTCAGCTATCCAACTCTTCTGAAAAGCAAAGAGACAATGATGCAGTGGAATGCCTTCACTGTGTACATGTATTATGCGATTACAGTATATCACGTGCGATATGGAAACACAGTTTAATCATAGCAAAACAAACAAGAGTCGCAAATAATTTCTTGCCATTGACCTTTGTTCCGCGGCATGCTCCGCACTAACCTCTTTCAAAGGCCCTCTATTAGTGTTTTTTACAGTGGCAATCGAAACCGCAAGCGTTCGAAGTCTCGCTGGTCGCCTCGCTTGCAATTACTACTGTGTGAGGGTCTTTGACAAAGGCCAGCTTTGCATTGACGTCCAACCAAACATGCCAAGTTCAGTGATATTTATCACATCACATGTACCTCTGCGTGGGCGGGGAGGGGGGGGGGGGATCAGCCAAATATCAACAATCGTTGACGCCTGCATACACACACACACACACACACATACACCACACACCACACACCACACACACACGTGGATTTTTTTACCAGTAGTAGTTATTCACTCCCAGTCAAATAATACACAAAACAGTCATTCAGCTTGGTATTTACAGTACTGTACAACATTAACAAAGTACTATACAGTAGTTCCTGTAGTATACATTTCCACCGTATCCGGGCAATTACCCCCAGAGGGCATCCCAATTACCCCCCCCCCCCCCCCCCCCCGGCTAAATACTGGTTAATGATTAGGTTAGAGTAAAGATTAGGGTTAGGGTTAGGGTTAGGGTTATGATTAGGTTCAGGATTGGGATTAGGGTTATGGCCACAGGGAGGGTCCGGGGTAATTGCCCAGGGGGTAATTGCCCTAAACCCCATTCCCACACTTGGAAATATAAATCAATCAAGGTAACAATTTCATTTTCTGTTGTAACAAATGAAATAAAGATAGTACAGCCAATTACCAACCAAACTAACCTAAGGGGAATCAAAAGTTTATTTGATGAAAATACAATGTGGGTTTTGAAATGACTGAGATATCCAAAAACAAAGTGAAGCAAAGAGATCCTAATATTAAAAGACCTGTCGCCTTTGATTATTATCGCTTTTTTTAATATCTCAGCCATTTGGAAACCAATTTTCATCAAACATTGAATCCTTCTTAAGATTACATGCTTATTCATATTTCATAAGAGGTTTCTCATTATCTCACTTAGGAATGTTATAAACCGAAATCCTCCCCTCAACCAGTACTGTACAGTCCCTTTAAACCAGTCAAATCATCAAAAACTCTCCATATTCACATTTCCCCTCTCCCTTTAAATCCAGCCCATGACCAGACAGATATCTGTCATTCCTCGCATCCCCCCCCCCATTCCCAAATCCAAACATCCCCATCCGTGCGCCTCCGCACATACCTGTATACGCACATCCTTCCCTTTCCTCCACAATTTCTAACTCACCCATACCCGATTACAACTGCACTACCTAAACACACTCTCATAGAATGTTGTTATATATATATATATATATATATATGTATATGTATAT
The DNA here is from genome assembly GCF_040938485.1 of Diadema antillarum. Taxonomy (NCBI): domain Eukaryota; kingdom Metazoa; phylum Echinodermata; class Echinoidea; order Diadematoida; family Diadematidae; genus Diadema; species Diadema antillarum. The sequence goes on along the minus strand of NW_027272880.1, from coordinate 105,831 downwards.
GTATATATATATATATATGTATATATATATATATATGTGTGTGTGTGTGTGTGTGTGTGTGTGTGTTATAGATCATTCGGAATAATTCTTATTTCCACTACCAATGATAGTGTCGTTGATTGTACGACCTTACCTTATGTATCATAATTTTGACTATAAAATGACCGTATTACACCAGAATTTTTCCTTCATGTGTATGTCTCGCCCATCTGCACTCCTTAATTCTGTAAACTACCTCAAAATACTTAGTTTCATCCTGCCAAAATTCTGTAATTTTAGCGCCAAAATAAATTCCAAAATAAAAACGAATAAGTTTCCGAGCTCCATGGGTACAAAAAACAACAGAAGTTATCAAAGCAAAAGCAAATTGTACAAACTGCTCCCTTAATATGAATAGCTCCGTGAAGTAATTTGTGTTGTAGTTCTCTAAGATATCCGATAAGTGTTGAGGTTTTAGACATCACAAAAATATCTCTCACAGTATACTTTTTTTCTTTTCAGAAAATTGAATTTCTGATGGCCATCTCTAATTTTTAGGCGATATAGATTTTGTGAAAGAGTCACAAAATGTGAATGAATCTTCCTTGATTAGGTATTTTTAAGGTATAGATTTGTCCACAAATTAACAAATATTTAATACTGTAATCATTCATATCTACTTCATACCAATAGAATACGTAAAATACCATCATATCATTGTCCACTTTTTAATGCAATATTTTCACTGGTTAAACCACAACTTTGAAAATAAAGCGATTGGTCTCAGATAGATAGGTAGAAAGATAGAAAGATAAATGTATGACACACACACATAATAATATACACACTATTCATCTGTCATAACACACAAAAGGAAGACGAGAGTGTCAATTCATTTTAATCGCAGATATTAGCGGGAATGGAATATCCGCCATCCGAGGAGAGAACTTCGTACAAAATCTTCGTACAAAACTTCTACAAAAACAAGGAATCTCGTTCTTAAAGAGCATTTCGACGTGGTTTGAAAGCCTTATGAAACACAATCATTCAAAATTTACAAGGTACTCGATTTCAGATTCAGAAAGTGCCACATTTGACCTGATTACCTGTCAGGTTCTCACTGTAACCAAGAAACAGAGGCCTATCACTCAGCCCTACTGCCTCCATGGGCAGACACTTTTGAGGGCAGACACTGCAAAGTACCTTGGAGTCCACCTAACCAAAAACCTCAGCTGGAATCATCATGTTGATACCCTGAGCAAGAAAGCAAACTCAACATCAGCTTTCCTCAGAAGGAACATCAACATCTGCCCAAGGAAAACAAAAATCCTGTGTTACACAACTCTGTTGCGCCCTGTCCTAGAATATGCCTGTACTGTCTGGGACCCCTCTACACAGGAGAACATCACCAAATTAGAGAAAGTTCAGCGACATTTCGCACGTTTTGTCCTTAGCGACTATCGATGGACAAGTAGTGTTACGCCAATGATTCACCAACTGCATTGGCAAACACTTCAAGAACGCAGAGCCCAGCTGAAGGCAGTAATGATGTACAGGGTTATGAACTCCCTAGTGGACCTCCCACGGACTTATACAGTACCTGCACCATCTCCGTACTTGCATCGTGGACATACCCTGAAACTTGTTGTCCCTCACACAAGAACGTTATGTTACAAATCATCATTTTTCCCAGATGCCATCCGATTGTGGAACAGCCTTCCTCTGGATGCTGTCAACTGCACCTCTCTAGATCTATTCAAAAAGAGGGTGCAGGACATACAACTGTGTTAACAACCAGGGGTGTTTTTAGCTGCACATAGTGACTTTGTAGATATTTTAATGACACCGTATATGCCTGCACCACACCTGCCCACACACTAGTACGCTGATACACATTTTGTGGACTGTACTACACGGAAGAAGAAGAAGAAGAAGAAGATTACTCATTACTCATGTTACTGATTAAAAATCTGAAATGAATATGTTTGCGATGTTCATTAAAGCATGATACACCTCTTTGGTTGGCAGGTTTCGATATATCAGCGATGCTACATGATGATACGATAACATGTCAAAGGAATGTGTAGGAATATCATATAATTACATACACTAGCATGACTAGTATGTAATTATATGAAAACATGCATATACAGGGTCTGTGTATTATGTAAACTAAGATAAAAAATTGAAAAATAAAAAAGGTTCGTTATTCTGAAGGGTCGTTAATCCAAAAACAGAATAAGGTTCGTAATTACGAAGGTTTATTAGTCCCTACCGTCTTTACATTTTGGGATTAACGAACCTTATATCATCAGATTAACGACCCTTCAGAATGACAAACATCAACCGGCGGATATACCATGAATATAATGTCCCGGTATGTCACATTGTTCACAATTGGTATTTTGTCTTCAACAAAGCAATGTTTATGTTTGGTCACATGATATATTATGTAGACCAATCAGTGAGCAGGATTTCATCCATGGAGAATACGAATATATAATAACTTATGATATATGAAAACCCATGTTAAGGTATACATAATTTAGTAGTTCCTTCTTCAAAGGTAACAAGTCATCCCCACTTCGTATGAACTGTGTACAAACAAAAGAAAAGATGATAAAAAAAATGTCGATTGAAAACAATGGGTCAAACTGTGACACTGCATGGTGCCTGAAATATGTAAACAACAAACAACAAAACTGGATGAACACTTGTTGTAGATTTAAGTGAAAGCGTGTGTATTTCCTAAAAAGATATACTTGAGTATATAAAACAAATATGCACTATTTTCAGCCTCTGGTAAAATCATGGATTCCTCGGTGACAGAAATTACATTTTTTTTTTCTTCGGGATGGCCCCTCAAACACACACACACACACATAGAGGATGACTCATTATGGCGATGTGAACATGCTAATTTTTGTTAAGTAATACTATTGTATTTTTCTCCGTTACACATGAGTCATTCTTTAAAAGAAAAAGCACTGCCGGCGCTCTTACACCATACTCCACTTTACTTACTACACCATCTCTTTGATCTTATTGCATTCTGTGACGCAAAAGCAATGTACTCAGTTCTAATCATCATTGTAAGTTGATATCATGGTATTAATTCAATATGAATATCTTTAATATAAGATTATGAGATTAAAAAAATTAACAGGAAATTAATCCATCCGCTTAAGTATTCAGCTGTCCTTCATTTGTTCATAAGGTAGGTATATCCAGGTGGATGGATACATAGTAGGATCGTTTTGGTGATAATGCATGTATTCGATTACTCTTTTATTTATTTATTTATTTATCTATCTATCAATCTATCTATCTATCTATTCATCTATAATCTTGATAAGAATATAATAATCTCCCAAAACATAGAATATATGGATATATGATATAGTTATATACAATACTATACAAATTAGGAAGACAATTATAGTCTAGAATCACGCCATATTCACAAATGAATGAATATAACCAGTAAAAACAATAAGAGGTTCAATTTGTTTTTCTTGATAATCTTGATGTTTCAAGCATGGAAATGAAATGAAATGAGGGTGGTGGATTTAGAGACAGCGGGAGAGAGAGCGAGCGAGATATAGAACGGGAGGAGGTCCCATCCATTTCAAGCTTAATCGTTCACGGTGGTGGTCTCCTACATCTCCGTATAATATGTATACTGCACAATACAATTGCTTATGTTTATCTATTAATTTTGTGTGATGTTGTATTATCATTTAGAATCAATGCACTTGTTATTCTTTGTTTTTGTCCTTTTTGAAATTTGAATTTGATTTGTATTTTGATTGAATGCAGAAATAAATCCATTCAAACCAATGGGAAAAAGTGAAGCTAATTGCACTGATGATTTTTAACGTGATGCATATCATCAAATATTTACAATTAAAATATCAATAAAAATCATTTCTTTTAACCTAATTCCACGTTTCAAAACACTTTTCCTTGATGAATGAAGACACACCCCTTCCATCTCTTATCAAAGTAGTGTCCAACTCGTAGGTTATACTGTTCCATTTTGAAGTCCATCGCGAGTCCTCATTGCGTATATGCTAGGGTTCTCCGTAAGACATTCCTTACGTTGCTTGCATCTATTGTAGTGGGTATCAATGGGAATGACCAAAAATTAGTACCAGTAACAAAGGAAAAAAAGAATAGCAATAAGAAAAAGAGCAATGCCATCAAGACTAAAAGGCATAATGTTTTTTCCATTGTCACATTATATCAATGTTATTGATGCATGTCAGATAATTGGGTATAATAATAGTAATAATAATAATAAAGATAATGATAATAACGATAACAATAATAATATGTATTATAAGCAATCACAATATAAAGTATATAATCATTGGGTTTTTTTCTGTAAATGACAAATCTTTTGACGAAAATAGAAATACAAATCTTAATGTTAAAATTATCGACGAATAAAATTCAGGCTAGACGAAAATGTAGTGTTATAACTTTGACTATCACGTGAATATTTCACGCCAAGAAAAGAGAAGATAAGATTATAACCGTGACGACTGCTTCACAACATGATTCTCTTCAGTGTGTACTAAGAGATAAAGTATCTTGTACATGAATTTGCATTTTTGGATATATTTGAAATATTTCTGATTGTTATACTCACTGCAGATTTTTTCTTTTCGTTGACGTCATCGTTTACTGATAAAGTTATAATGATAAGCATTTCAGATTGCTTTTTTTCTACTAGTATCAAATGTATATGAAAAAAAAAAGATCAGAAAAGAACATTTAATAGCACCCTCAATATTCAGTTATTAGTACTTGTATTTTCTTGGAGCGAGCTTACGGTATACGTTTAAAAATCAGGGAAGGACCTATCAGTTCAGAATTATTTAAAGTCATTTTGATGCGCACTATAAACGATGTCGTTTCGACATTTATTGAAAAATATAATGAAAAACATTAAAACATTATAGACAAATTAACTGTTGTTATGGATGGAGACAAGGCATATCTCCTAATAACTTAAATGCGCTCACAGTCGAAGTTGCTTGAGGTCATGTCAAAATAAACTTTTAAAAATAGAAATGCGATTGTTTTTATATCAAATTTATATTCTTACTAGTAGCAGTAGGTGCTAACGATTCACAGAACATAACTTGTTTCATATCCCTACCTACAGAGAAGGGTTACATTCTATATTTATCCCTTACCTCTTGTACATAGTAAATCCACAGATCATAACGGCAAATGTGAGAACAATCACTGAAGCAGTAGCCAAATACAGAGGTAGCCCGACGTGGCTACTTTTACCAGGTTCTATAAACAGGGAGAGAAATTAAGATATCCAATTAACATTGCCCATGTTGGAAGGCGTAAACATCCTTGACCCTCTACTTACGAAGCATTAGTTAGGAATGATAACAAATGGCATTCATGTTTAGGAGACTAAAGTTAGCAAACTAATGTGCTCCCAGAGTCGAGCTGTATATAGGGCATGTATAGTCTTCAACAATAAACCATTAAATGATAACGTGTCTTTTGCGTGTATTGTCGCTTGAAAAATTATCCTTTATCAGAGTAAATATTCATGCAGTTACGCCAGAGGTCTAGCCTTGACAGGGTATGAAAGCAAAACTGGAACAACAGAACAGTAATGAACTTAGAATACTTGTAAATCATTTATCAACTTACCCTCCGTTTGGCAAAACGGCCCGCTAAACTGCTCTGGGCACGAGCAGGAACAATCTTTGTGGAGCACGCCACCATTGAAGCAAACAACTCCTTGACATGGGTAGTATTCGGTGGTTCGGGGAGTATGAGGAGTTGTTGATGACAAGGGCTGTGGGGCAGCAGGGATAAATCGACGAAATGTTGCTATGGCATTGTTAGACCACGCCCCTCTTCGACCAACCTCGTCAACCGCCCTGACGGTAATCCCGAAGGAGAACGAGTTTGCGTTCGGAATATCGGGGACACGAATGACGTACTCCTCAATCGCTCCGAATGGTTTCGGACTCAGCAGGTCGCCTTGGATGACATCAATGCTGCTGATTTCAGTCGCGTCGTTAGGTGACGTCAGCAGTGGTGAAGGGGACTTAGTAACCCTGATCTCATACGATGATGCTGTTTGATAGATTAAAACAAAATATTCATTTATTTACCGGTCCAGTGAGTATTATTATCGCAAGCATCGGGTGCCAAGGAGTTCATAATTCGACACGACATCAGCTTTTAGAATTTCGTGATTCACTGAAACCTTATTGATCTTTGAACAAGGACACGAAAGGAGGAGATTTCAGGAGATCATTCCAGGAGTTCATGTTGATCATTATGGACATCGATGGATATATACAGATGAACATTTCGAATGTATTTTTAATATAGGTTTTCCCGGCCAATTTCGCACTTTTGTCAGTCCATTTGATAAAAGGTTCATTCAATTTAGCGAAAATCCTCGTCATTGCACATTCTGTTATTCAAAATTACAACTTGTTCGTTCAATTTAGCACTTCGATCAATGAAATTCGCACATTTGCCTTTCGAATTCGTAAAACGGGCATTCAAATTGGCGCGTGCTTTTCAGTCATTCAAATTCGCCAGCACTGGCGGAAAATGATATTTCAATCATTCAATTTCGCGTATGGGCAGTCAAATTCCAAACATGTTCATTCAAATTGGCGTAATGTTATTTCTATTTTGAAAAGGTGAGAATCGTGATTAAGGCGTATTTTAATGTGAATTCTTGTTTCATCCACACACTGTTAAGTAAATAGTAAAGGTATCTTTGACCCTAAATAACTCAAGTTTGTTGTTCTGTAACGCCCCTCTTCTTTTATACATGTTATCAGAACTATACATGCACCAGTACCACAGATCACTTCACTTTCTTATGTCCAGTCATGGCAGCACGAGTTAGATACAGGCGTATACCTCAAGAAGACAGGGAAAAAATCGTGGAAGCATTTGAGGGTAATAACCTTGACAAATTGATGGCTAGAGCTGATCCAAGAACTTTATTCCTAATGATGATTAACGCAATATAGCACCCACCACATGAAAATAATGAAACATACAGATGAAAGAAATAATCACGATGTAAATTGAAACCTCCTTCTACCAACTAATGTCAAAACAAACTTAATGTATCTGTGAATGAAATAATGCTATCGAACATCATAAACACATACACATATATTGAAAGTACTGTTGCAAAGGTGATATCAGAATAGAGAATGAATACGAAAATATGAAATGTTTGATGCTTGCAAACAATATCTATGATAAATGAAAATTTAAAAAAAAAGGAGTAGAAGCATAAACGTGTCTGCTAAATTGACTGCAGTAAATGCGAAATTGGATGCCCAAGAATGAATTCGAATGAACGAGCGCAGCGTGTACGTGATCACGTGACTATATCATGCTAAATTGAATGAACGATTTGCGAAATGGTGCTTGTCTTACGAATTTGAACTGAAAAAGTGCTGATTCGAATGATGTTAAAGGTAATTTGAATGCTCCAAAATGAATTTGAATGACAAGATTATAAAATTGAAATACCGATCGTGCCATCTAGGCTAAATCGTGCTAAATTGAATGCAGCAATTAGAAATTGGACTGAAAAAAGTGCGAAATTGGCCGGGAAAACCTATAAAAGAAGATCCCTCTGACTTTATTTGACTTGCAAACGATTACATTGAATTTCTCACCAATTCCAAAATCTAGGTCGTCCCCGGGAGCAGTCCACAGAAGAACCAGAGACAGAGTCTCAACTGATGTTCTCACGACGCGTAGGTCCTGGACCCTGTTTGGAGGGAACAAGTCCTGCCCCACCGTGAAATCCGGCGGAACGCTTGACACTCTGGTGGATCCGGCGGAAGATGCACGTTCAAAGATGAAGGCAGTCTCGTTGCCGACTTTGTAGGCCTCAGTATCGCCAGGAAGTCGTAGAGACACGTTACCTGAAGGACCATATCAAACAGCGAGCTTATTACCTATACTTAAAATGTGTATTACTCATAGCTTCATGGATATTGGCGTCACTGATTTGAGCAAGAGATTCTAGTGCTCATAGATTATATTGATAAAATTCATCATCATTATTTTTTTTTTTTGGGGGGGGAGGGGGGTTCTCCATTTTTTTTTGACAGGAACAGATTTGCGCTCTTCACTGTAAAAAAAAATGACCACGAACTCCTTTAATTCAAGAATTCACACATATAATAAATAAATTCTATTATCATACTTCGTATTTATCCACCTGTTCAATTTATCATTAAATTTTCAAATTGATTCTTTAATCTTTAATTCATTCTACATAGATTGGTATTCTATCCCTACTTAAGCGCATAGACGCTTTTGCTGCTACAAGTACCACTGTCAGAACTATTACCATTACCAGCTTCAAATTCTTACACACTTACACTCACATACAACCAAAGAGGAACCCTTACCGACTGAGGTGGCAGATTCGACCTGACCCTCTTGGCTGATGTTGACGAAAGGTGGCGCCCTTGACCCTGAGGCTCGTTGCAGGACCTTGGCGTTCCCATCATTTTGCGCTACAATTCTAATGCTGTAGAATCCAGCACCGGATAATTGTGTGAAGAAGCGTGAATAGATCCCGTCGTTTGCTCTCACGTCTGCACCTACTCACGTAAAACACGACAGGATTTTCATGGTTATAGAAAATCTATAATTGTGTGGTATATAATATATGTAATTTATGGCTTCATAAGATTACTTATCATGAACCTCGCCCAATGCGACGGCAACATTCTCCGCAATAACTCTATTTCTTAGTTTTTACGACTGTGGTAACTTGCTTCTGTATTCAGCATTGAGCACACTGAGCGCACTGATATTTCTTTGAATCTCATTTTATTGTTATCATCCGTTGTATCGTTCTTCCTACATGTGATAAAATTGACTGATTTATTGCATATTATGAAACTATGAGCGACTAAATGCCTAAACGGAAAAGGAAAGGGAAAGTTTACTTTCTTTCAAATACAATGGCAACGGGAGACGACGTTAACAAAATACAACAACAACATCAACGAAACACAGATGAAAATCAAAGACGCTAGCAAAGTCTTAATCAATACAAAAATCAGTAAATATCAAACTAAACTAAGTAGTTTACCTGCGCCGTTATCGTAGAGCGGGAGCTCAACTCTGTCATACCCGCCCGGCCTTGCGATGAGGGCTCTGACGGAGGCTCCAATCACCGGGCGGTTCCCCTGACGGATCTGGGCGTAGGCGCTGATTGGAGCGATAGCATCACTGAAATCGACCATGTAGCTACTGACTTCGGCATCGAGAGTAATGACATCGTCCGAATCGACGACAGGTTGCGAGTAGACAGTCAGAGTGGCGTTCTGCTCTCCGGGGTAAGTGTTTTTAACTACGTAATTCCACTTCCCACTCTTTGTTTCGGAGAGAAATGTTTTTAGGAGAACATCATTAAACAAAATCGGTATGTGGTAAATTCAGTGAAAACAAGATGACAAATCAAACGGTAAGTGAAATCATATGCGTAGCCCACAGTCAAATACTTTAATTACATACGAAGGTACAATGTTGTACTGATATCTTTAAAGCGTCATTATAGATTTTATTCCTGTTTCGGAAGTTTTATCATTTCTGGTTAAGAAAGGCCATCTTATTAGACTTTTATGATGAATGCAAAAGCGTTTGATATATTATTCATTTTGACTAGGTCTATCCGAGACGTTACTACATTACTTCTTCATGGACACAATTTGAGACCATGATACATTACACGGAATTTTCTTCGCACAAAATTTTGATGATATAAAAAGATGGATGAAACCTCTGAAAAAGGACCAAGTTATTGCACATGATTGTAATCGCATGATATAAGTTTTCTTCTCGGCTAGTCCCTGCAACCCAGACAAAATGCCAGCACACACCATTACTATTATGTATACACTCCCTCGATATTTCTGGATCTGTACGAATGACAAGATAACAAGAATCGTGTGTACTGTATAAGTGTGTTTCTTGACATTCTATTCTGCAATAACTTGACACACAGATTATAGTGTATGAGGTGGTTTTGTTTTATGATGTGGTTTCATGGAGTTTTGTTGGTCGTATGCATAATTGACATGAAGATGATATTTTGAAATTGCATTACCACGGCAACTCCTGGAATAGTGATGGTTAGGGTCTTTTTCTCGACATCATTCTTGTACCCTTCATTCCCGACAGTCATGGTGTCATCGTCTGGAGCGATGAGAGTGACTGTGATACCTGCAAGTAGTTCGGGAAAATATCAAAATTGCTTGGCAATATTAACAAAGTTTTATCACATCTCATAAGTTCATCTTTAAAGTCCTCATGTTGGTTATGTCGATGTATGTCAAGTCAAGTCTTGATTGACTTCAGCGCGAAAGAAAGACGGTGAAGATATAATTATCAAAAAGTGATGAGATGTCTAACTGTCCAAAGAAATATCGAAAGAATCGCATAATTTGGACCCTTGTTGTATACCTATATAAGAGCAGGTGAAAGAAAAAAAAAACTCCGAAAAAAAAAATCATCATTGGCACAGAAAACAACCTTATCAGAGTATATCGAATACATAAACTTAATACAAGTCATTACCGAATCTATACTGTCAATTCCAATGTAAATTATGTAATGGTGTAATGTGAATATATACGTGGAAACTAGGGCGCCCAAATTGACAAAGCGGGATGACGAACTGTTACCCTTTTTCGCAACAATACTCGCCACCCAAAAGTCAAAGAGGAAACGGTTGTACAACCACACGGTGAAAATGGGTCATCTTTTAACTATACTTGCCGTAAGAGGAACAAATATTTACCGTCTTTACCTGAGCCTCCTTTTGGACTGGTTGATTCTCCTGTGCAGTATTTAAGCCTTTCAGGTGAGAAGTGTATAAAATCGTAGGTCTGCACCTCGTTTTTGTCAGTTCTGAGACTCATTTCAGAAAAAAAGTTGATATGATAGCAACTCTAGCTGGAATGGCAATTACCATGCATGGTAGCGACAAGAATCCAGCTTCCTGATTGGCTGTTGCCACCGAGGTAAGTTGTCAGTCCAGCAAGAGTTGCCATCCTAACATCTTTTATGAAATGGGGCCCATCAAGTGCACACAAACCAATTTGACGATGCCTCTGGATCAGATATTGCATTCAAATATAACGTCGACATCGTCAGATAGTGGCATTACTCTCATGTCGTACAACTGGAAATAGAACTTTCGTATGCAACCATAACTTGTACCACTAAACTTAATTGATGACAAATGACATAAACTCACGATGTGATGAGCATCGGTATCCACTGTGAAGTTCACTAAGCAATAGATAATAATATTATGATGAATGAGTGAAATGGCAATCACCTGAAGATACGCCTCTGCCCGCGGACAGGTAGGTAACAACGAATGCCGTTTGGTTGCCAACTGTAGGATCGATAGAAACCGATCCGGCTTCTGATTCATTCGCTGGTAATTCGAAGTATCTAGAGGTCAACTGAAATAGGAACAGAAAGATGACTATTTCCTTTTGTTTCTTGGACCTGGAACATCAATGTAGGGTAAGATCTACTTCTGCATCACACCTAATTTAAGGCAGTGAAGTTAAAAATATTTGAACAAATGTTGAAACTTCAACAACATTGTGTGATTCATTTTCCCTTGAATAGGAACTAAGTGTTCCACCCTGGAAGTCAAAATATCTTCCTTTTTTTTCTGTTCCTGGTCTCCTTCACAGGATATGATTGCCTAAGTGACAAACAATATGCCTCCCCCTTTCTTCAAAATGTAGAATTGTCCTTTCTCAACGTATTATTGTATTAATTATCAATTCCATTTGAACAATATATTGTTGTTGCTTTTTTTTCCTTCTCAGTTTGAGACATTTCACTACGTATAACTAAACAAAAAACATTCGAAATGGAAATGAATATGAGATATGGACAATCGAACAATACCCTGATTAATAAAGACAGTGCTAACCCGGGTGTTAACACGAAGGCTAGCGAATATATCAAATTCTATAGCAATGAAAGCACAAGCCCATGGTTGAAACACTGCCTGCTAATACTCAAGCCTCGAGTGAACTGCAAAAGATATGGTTATCTTATGTCACATTACGTCCCTCGTTCCCATGGCGTGATGGCGTATTGTTTTTAGGGGATGTTTTATGAAAAGAGAAAGTATAAACTATTTTGTCTGTTATGACTGTTCGTGATGATGTATGATATGCAATTACTATGTAATGCTCACGGAGGCATTTCATGAAGCATTTTGTCTGACAAAGTTGTCGGACAGATTTGCTCTCAGCCAATCAGATGCAAGGATTTTAGTAGCTTGTAACAGTTTGTCAGAAAAATATCCGACCAAAACGCTTCATGAAATGCCCCCCCCCCCCCCCCCATGGCAATCCAGCATTATGCATCACCACCTCTCCGTTGACTTTATGTCCTTCAAAAAATATAATAGAATAGAAGTTATTCCCATAATATTGGATCGAACATTATTTATATCCTCCCACTGGTTACCTGTATTGGTTTCTGGGAGCCACCCCCGCCTTCTGAGCACCGGTCAACCGTCTGGGTAAGAGCGGTAAGAATCTCAGCCGATCCAGTATTATCCGCAATGAAATGTGCTAATCCGCCTACAGATAAATGCAGGAGAGAAACCCTGGATAATTTTGTTAACCTGTAACAGTACCACATAACTTTCGTTACAATTTACTCGTAGTTTCACTTAATGGACAGTTCCACCTTCATAATTATACATGTGGATTGAGTGAATGCAGCAATGCTAGTAGAATACGTCATTGAACGTCTAAAGTTTGGGGTAAATCGGACAATCTGTTCAAAAGTGATGAATTTTTAAAGTATCTGCGCAGTCACTGCTGGATGAGAGGACTACTACAGTGTATGATGTCACATGCGTAGAGCGATATAAAGGAAATATAAAGAGAATTTCACTTTTTTTTTGAAAGAGTGCTAATTTCGTCGACTTGTCACTGGCATATGTAAAGGGTAATATTATCCCCCATGCCTTCTGAAAGAGGCAAGTCAAGCCTTCCCTCTTTATACCGATTGATTGCAAATGTAAATAACCGTTCGTTATTTTGTTGTTTTTGTTTCTATGTTTTGAAGAGCCAAAAGTGCGTTTCCAGTCAAGCGGCTATGAGTAATATGCATTAAAGTAAATGTATACATAACTATCTGACTATTAGCAAAATTTCGCATATCATGCAAGTGCAAATCGAGCGGACCTGTTTCTGCGGCTATGGTATTTAGTTCTCCGTACGCGTCTTGACCGATAGCCACCGTGTCCACGCGTACGCCATTAGTGCGCAACTCTTCCCGGACGGGGTGGTGCAGGATGTGGCGGTCATCTCCGTCGGTCATGAGAAGAATCACAGCTCCAGACAAGCTACCAGATGGATGCCTCTTGAGCACCTGTGACAGGGCACAAAAAGAAGGAGCGAAACAATGAGTAGCTCCAAAAGAGCACGACGTTATTGATTCTTTTAAGACTGCGTCGTTCCATCACATCCCATGTTCATTTTATTGCGAACTAGTTTACTATTATACGTGCCTACAAGGAGTAGCAATTGATCTAGGGTTTTTTTTTTAATGTCTCATCTCTTTTCCCCGATTTCTGGTTCCTCTTTTTCCCCAATTTTTTCTTTCCTCACTTTCCGCACTCTTTGTAGTTTTAAGTTTTTTACCCATTTTTTCCTCTTCCCAATGAAGTATCCACATAGTACAAGCATAGTCTTTTGAGTGGGTAAATCCATTTTTTCACAGAATGTATAAATATGTTTGTATAAATTATGCCTCATTTTGTAATGACTACAGACATGAATATGATATTCCTTGCTACCTGTGTATCATTTCACAAATGCGCGTCAAATTTACGTATTTTCGTACATTCTGTTGAAAAAAAGTGAAAACAAAGTTTGAATTGAATTGAATAGAATTAAAATGAGTTGAATTGAGTGCGCTTCTGCTGGCGTTGGGGCTGCGGGCCGTTCAGATTCCTTTCCTTCCTCCCTCAATCTTTTAATGAAGCCTTGTAATAAAGTATATATCGTTGGCTGAGAACAAGAAGGGCTTCGCTTTTCTTTTCTTTTTTTTTTTGGGGGGGGGGTATATTGAGTTATTGGTATCGTGTTAGAGCTCGATCTCCCTTACATCATGGTGTCAATTTTTAATTGTTTTGATTTCCGGTGAAATATTCAAGGGCAAGTTCACCTTCAGACATGTGGATTGAGTGACTGCAGCAATATTAATAGAACACATCAGCAAGAGTTTGAGGAAAATCAGACAATCCGCTTAAAAGTTATGAATTTTTGAATTTTCTGCTTAGTCACTGCTGAATGAGAAGACTACTACAGCTTGTGATGTCACATGTGTACAACGATATAAAGAACATAAAAGAAAATTCAAGATATTTCACTTTTCTCGCATTATAAAAGAACATATGACTTCCCTCTTTCAGAAGGCAGGGGGAATAATATAACCCTTAACATATGTCAGTGACCAGTTGAGGAAATGTGCACTTTTTTCAAAAAGTAAAATTTTGTGAAATTCTCTTTATATTTTCCTTTTATCGTTGTACGCATGTGACATCATACACTGCAGTAGTCTTCTCATTCAGCAGTGACTGTGCAGATACATTAAAAATTCATAACTTTTGAACTAATTGTCCGATTTCCCCCAAACTTTCACTGATGTGTTCCACTGATATGTCTGCATTTACTCAATCCACGTGTATATGAAGGTGGACTTGTCCTTTAAGAATGAAAACCATAAGGACGTTATCTTACCCTATATTTGGAACAGTAAATCTACCCCCCATTTTGTTTAACCCTTTCTGTGCCAGTCGAGTCAAATGTGCACAAATTTCACACACATACCTCTGGAAAATATCATGACGTGGCACGTAAAGGGTTTAATAGACTCTTATTTAATGAAAATTGATTGTTTCGTTCTTATTTACGCTCGAGTCTTAGAACGCGATAGCGTCCTTCTGGTTCTCAGCTGACAATATATATTTTCAGCTGACAACCAGAAGGAAAAAAGAAAAAAGAAAAGAAAAAAGCAACAGGTGAACTATCACAATATTCGTCATAGAATGCACCGTTATGATACTATATTATGAATGGATATATGTCTTATAAACATGAAGGGCACATTTCTTGTTTCCATCAGAATCATCAGATTCCATCAGTTTCCATCATAATAATCTGTTCTCTACCATTTGTATTTAAGCCAAACAAGTTTATTCAGTTGTATCGTATAACTATGCTAATTTGATGTATCTTCATAAAAAGAACTGAAAATACAAGAAACGAAATATGAATATGATGATACATACATGCCCGCCAATAGGACCGCGTCGAAATCCCTCACTAAGTAACACGTGGCTCAAAAGAATCTGATTATCTTGATCACCAGAAAGATCAGCTCAACTTACTATAGTATAATTATATATTTTGTTGTCGTTGCACCAAACAAATATAGGGCCTATTGCTGAAACTCGTTTACAACTATTAAAGGCAGCCATTGATTGATGTGGAAGGATAAGCACAAAATAGCGTAGTAGAAGTATGTAGGGCGTAGGAGTATAATGAAGTTCTATATAGTACACCGAGCATAATTTGTATGTTTCTCTGCATTGTCTTTTCTTAATCACACTAGTACTTCAGTTATGATTGACAGATGATGTAAGTTTGTTTGTTTGTTTGTTTTTTGTTTTTTGAGGGGGTATATTCAAATAATCTGAAGACGAATAGTAGTAAATCGTTAGAAAATGTATGACATAGTATTATCCCTTCGGCCACCATGAAGTAATACACGCAACATGCGTTTAAATTATACGTATTGTTCGGACGAGATTTGGGGGTCAAAAAGGGTGAACACACAGTATTGATGTGTAATCATGTGAAGATGACTCCTTAGAGACAAATCTTCCCTGTGTTTACCTGCCTAATCAAAGTGTCCTTCCACGCATTATGCATCAAGTGCCTAGACGAGACGCGAGTTGCCGTCCCGCCCCATTGCCAAGGCCAGCTTATTGAGGCGTACCGTAGGTATTGTACACTGCCGCTCCGACGAACCTACGATCAGGGCCACAAGAATACCCATACCTACTCCCCAAATCGAGCTCGTGTAACCTTGAGAATGATACTTCTCCTTTTGTTTTCTTGCATCGTGCTGTCAATCAACCTTTGGCATAATGAAACCAATATCACGCTGACCTATTTTGTTTTGCTTTCTAAAATATAGCGGCCATGGTCGTTTCAGCTGTGTATCTTGCTATAGAGTCATGTTTGTATAATACGCTCTGAAGATTTCCAAACCCCTCGACGGGACAGCTTGTTTTGATGCCTATACATGGGCGTCACCAGGGGGGGTGCGTTGGGTGCGAACGCACCCCCCTTCAGACCCTAAAAAAAAAAAAAAAAAAGAACCTTCAGTCTGCGAGCGACCTCAACGCCGGACACTAAATGATTATTATTTTTTATTTATTTTTTTTATTTTTTTTTTGAAATTTTGCATCGGGGACAAAAAAATAAAAAAAAATAAAAAATCGTGGGCAAAAGCAATTCGCACCCCTGGTTCTGGCAGCACTGATTTTATACATAATTATCTACTAGTGCAAGTGTATTCTATACAGTGTTGACTATATACATAGATTTTGGACATCCTTCCCATATTTGGTCACTTCGACGCCACCTCGCTGGTCATACCTCCCCCAGTCATGAACATAAACCGACACCCTTGGCTACCAGTGGCGGATCCAGGGGGAGGGGCGCACCGGGCGTCCCCCCCCCCCCTCTTAATTTCCAAAGCGAAAACGTATATAGCTACAAACGGCAGTTTTTGGACTGTAAAATGTCAAAATTTTCAAGCTCGCTCGCTGGCATTTAGTCGTAATGCCATTCTCCTGAAGTTGCTGCCAGTAATTGCCGGCAGTTCCACCCGGTGCGCCCCCCCCCCCCCCCTTACCGCAAAAAATATAGCTACAAACGGCAGTTTTGGGACTGTAAAATGCAGGGGCGTCACCAGCTTTTTTTCAAGGGGGGTGCGTTTTGACCCTAATGTAACGAGGTTGTTGTTGTTGTTGTTTTTTTGGACAGACATTTGGAATATAGGAAGCTCTCAATCCCTAGACTTTTACTGTTGTTGAGGGAAACCAAGCGGGGAAAGGGCACCGGCGTAGCTATAGGATTTCATCTTTCACAGTAAAAAAAAAAAAAAACCATTTGGAGCTATATTTTTTCGCTTTGGAAATAAAGGGGGGAGGGCGCATCGGGCGCAGCTGCCGGCAATTACTGGCAGCAACATCAGGAGAAAGGCATAACAATTAAATGCGAGCGAGCGGAGCGAGCGAGCTTGAATATTTTGACATTTTACAGTAAAAAAAAAAACCCTGCCGTTTGTTGCTATATTTTTTCGCTTTGGAAATAAAGGGAGGGGGAGCACCGGACGGAACTGCTGGCAATTACTGGCAGCAACATCAGGTGAATTGCATAACGATTAAATGCGAGCGAGCTTGAAAATTTTACATTTTACAGTCCAAAAGCTGCCGTTCTTAGCCATATTTTTTCGCTTTGGAAATCAAGGAAGGGGCGCACCGGGCGGAACTGCTGGCAATTACTGGCAGCAACATCAGGTGAATTGCATTACGATTAAATGCGAGCGAGCGAAGAGAGCGAGCTTGAAAATTTTACATTTTACAGTCCAAAAACTGCCGTTCTTAGCCATATTTTTCCGCTTTGGAAATTAAGGGGGAGCGCATGCCATCGGGCGCAACTGCTGACAATTACTGGCACTGGCAGCAACCAGGTGAATTGCATAACGATTCAATGCGAGCGAGCGATGAGAGCGAGCTTAAGAATTTTGACATTTTACAGTAGAAAAACTGCCGTTTGTAGCTGGCATTTAGTCGTAATGCCATTCTCCTGAAGTTGCTGCCAGTAATTGCCGGCAGTTCCACCCGGTGCGCCCCCCCCCCCCCCCTTACCGCAAAAAATATAGCTACAAACGGCAGTTTTGGGACTGTAAAATGTCACAATTTTCAAGCTCGCTCGATCCGCTCGCTCGCATCTAAATTCTCCTAATATTGCTGCCAGTAATTGCCAGCAGTTGCGCCCGGTGCGCCCCCTCAATTTCGAAAGCAAAAAGATATAGCATCAAACGGCAGTTTTGGGACTACAAAATGTCAAAATTTTCAAGCTCGCTCGCATTTAATCTTTATGCAATTCCCCTGATGCTACTGCCAGTAATCGTCCAGTTGCGCCCGGTGCGCCCCCCCCCCCCCTTAATTTCCAAAGCGAAAAAATATAGCTACAAACGGCAGTTTTTCTACTGTAAAATGTCAAAGCTTTCAAGCTCGCTCTCTTCGCTCGCTCGCATTGAATCGTTATGCAATTCACCTGATGTTGCTGCCAGTAATTGCCAGCAGTTGCGCCCGGTGGCATGCGCTCCACCCCCCCCCCCCTTAATTTCCAAAGCGAAACAATATGGCTAGGAACGGCAGTTTTTGGACTGTAAAATGTAAAATTTTAAAGCTCGCTCGCATTTAATCGTTATGCAGTTCACCTGATGATGCTGCCGGTAATTGCCAGCAGTTCCGCCCGGTGCGCCCCCTCCCTTAATTTCCAAAGCGAAAAAATATGGCTAAGAAAGGCAGTTTTTGGACTGTAAAATGTAAAATTTTCAAGCTCGCTCTCTTCGCTCGCTCGCATTTAATCTTTATGCAATTCACCTGATGTTACTGCCAGTAATTGTCTGCAGTTGCGCCCGGTGCGCCCCCCCCCCCCCCCGTGTTAATTTCCAAAGCGAAAAAATATAGCTACAAACGGCAGTTTTTCTACTGTAAAATGTCAAAATTTTGAAGCTCGCTCTCTTCGCTCGCTCGCATTGAATCGTTATGTAATTCACCAGATGTTGCTGCCAGTAGTTGCGCCCGGTGGCATGCGCTCCCCCCTTAATTTCCATAGCGAAAAAATATGGCTAAGAACGGCAGTTTTTGGACTGTAAAATGTAAAATTTTCAAGCTCGCTCGCATTTAATCGTTATGCAATTCACCTGATGTTGCTGCCAGTAATTGCCAGCAGTTCCGCCCGGTGCGCCCCCTTCCTTAATTTCCAAAGCGAAAAAATATGGCTAAGAACGGCAGTTTTTGGACTGTAAAATGTAAAATTTTCAAGCTCGCTCTCTTCGCTCGCTCGCATTTAATCTTTATGCAATTCCCCTGATGTTACAGCCAGTAATTGTCTGCAGTTGCGCCCGGTGCGCCCCTCCCTTAATTTCCAAAGCGAAAAAATACAGCTACAAACGGCAGTTTTTCTACTGTAAAATGTCAAAATTCTTAAGCTCGCTCTCATCGCTCGCTCGCATTGAATCGTTATGCAATTCACCTGGTTGCTGCCAGTGCCAGTAATTGTCAGCAGTTGCGCCCGATGGCATGCGCTCCCCCTTAATTTCCAAAGCGGAAAAATATGGCTAAGAACGGCAGTTTTTGGACTGTAAAATGTAAAATTTTCAAGCTCGCTCTCTTCGCTCGCTCGCATTTAATCGTAATGCAATTCACCTGATGTTGCTGCCAGTAATTGCCAGCAGTTCCGCCCGGTGCGCCCCTTCCTTGATTTCCAAAGCGAAAAAATATGGCTAAGAACGGCAGCTTTTGGACTGTAAAATGTAAAATTTTCAAGCTCGCTCGCATTTAATCGTTATGCAATTCACCTGATGTTGCTGCCAGTAATTGCCAGCAGTTCCGTCCGGTGCTCCCCCTCCCTTTATTTCCAAAGCGAAAAAATATAGCAACAAACGGCAGGGTTTTTTTTTTTACTGTAAAATGTCAAAATATTCAAGCTCGCTCGCTCCGCTCGCTCGCATTTAATTGTTATGCCTTTCTCCTGATGTTGCTGCCAGTAATTGCCGGCAGCTGCGCCCGATGCGCCCTCCCCCCTTTATTTCCAAAGCGAAAAAATATAGCTCCAAATGGTTTTTTTTTTTTTACTGTGAAAGATGAAATCCTATAGCTACGCCGGTGCCCTTTCCCCGCTTGGTTTCCCTCAACAACAGTAAAAGTCTAGGGATTGAGAGCTTCCTATATTCCAAATGTCTGTCCAAAAAAACAACAACAACAACAACCTCGTTACATTAGGGTCAAAACGCACCCCCCTTGAAAAAAAGCTGGTGACGCCCCTGCTATAGCGGTTATGTAGTAATGATTTGATGGGCGATTTGGGACGCTGTCTGTCTTGACATTTATCACAAAGGCAGACATGGAACAAATACCTAATCTTTTGGCCCTGGGGCGACCTGTAGCCCTTTAATAGTTTCAAATCGGCACCCATCAAGGTTTGCATGGTTGTTCATTTACGCATTCACAGTCGTCAGAGAAGCTCTGTCATCTAACTCGATTTGTGCATTCATCATCTCGGTTATTCCAAGACAACAGCTTTTGATGTGCATCAGACGAAAAAAAAAAATGTGACAGTGAAAATCGCCAGCAATGAATATCCATTCTCCCACAAGTCTAAATCTATGTTGATTATATTTCTGCACGGTAACTAAAATCCCACAAGGTATTGACTTACATTCTTCTTGTTTTGAATTCAGTTAAACAGGATGATTCTTCAATAATGCTTCAAAACTATTGCCTAATACAAAAAAAAAAATGTTTCGGAGAGAGCTATCGACTAACACTATGAAAACGTCCTGTTTTACATTCGTGATGAAATAATCAATGACCATAGAAACAAAGGGACACCGGCGCAAATGGATCTGAAACAAGATAGAACACACGATTGCACGAGTTGATTCTGTTTTTTTTTTCAGAAATGAGTCTCACTTAACCGAAGTACCTAGGCCTTTTCTTGGTTTGTGCTGGTGTTCCAAGTTTATTACTCCACAAAATTATGCAATCCTTTGAAAACTGAGTTCATATGTGTATGAGAAAGATACATCCAGAATAAATACAATACAACCTTAAACTTTCACGAAGAATACGGAAAATGGACAATTAGAAGTGTTTTTTGATGTCAAAAGAAACAAAAATATGAGCTGACCTATTTAGAGGAAGGCTTGTTTTGATTGAAGGTCCAATTAGATCAATGGTCGGATAGAAAACCCCGGAAAAACTCAAACAAAACAAAGTTAGAGTCACCTACATAACAAATGAATGAACAAATTAGCAATGACTCATCATGCAGGTCACTGACATGCCTAATGAATACTCGCAGGCCTATATAGATAGGAAACTCTATTGTCCTTCCTAAGAAATTCATTTCAGCTAAGAGATATGAACGTTGTTGTTCTTTTTTTTAATCTTTCAGAAAAACAAAGCTTTACCCCAGTCTGGAGCCCCGACAAGAATCCCACGTGACTTAAGTTAAAGAGAAAATTTTATGAGAAAAGTCTCATAAAATTCGAGACAAGCACCCATTGGTTGCAAAGCGTCTACACTGAGCTGCTTTCAAAACATTCAAGTCTACCATGGGAAATCTTGCGTTCACTGTCTACTTACACGAAGTACAGGCATTTTACATGAAATTATCTTCTATATCAAAACCACTTTAGGACTCAAAGCTTAATGCCAAATCGTTTTGCAGATCACCTTCTTTCCACGATGATCCTGCTTAAACTCGTTCCACGGTAATCAAGAATGTGATACGGGTATATGTGATTATTATTAAAGGAGACCAAAGCCTAAAATATATGCGGATTGAGTAAAAGCAGCAACATTCGTAAAACAAATCAGTGAAAGTTTGAGGAAAATCAGACATTTGATTGAAACTTTTTTTTTAAAGTTTCGGTGCCGTCATCGCTAGATAATAGCATAATAAAGGAGCACTTGACTGATCTCTTACAGAGTGCAGAGGGAATAACATTACTCTTAACACATGTCAGTAACAAGTCGATGGAATGTGTAATTTTCATGAAAAATCAAATTTGTAGGAATTTTCTTTACATATCTTTTATATTGTTGTCCATTATGACGTCAGTAAGGGTAGTAGTCTCCTTATCCAATGATGGCGGCACCAAAACTTTAAAAATTCATATACATTTTGAAAGAACGTCTCATTTTTCTAAAACATTTTGTGATGTCTTCTACTATAGTATTGCTGCTTTTACTCAATCAACATTATATTCAGGCGTTGGTTTCCTTTAATTTTTCTACTTATTCTTCGGCGGGCCGTCGATAAATGGAGCGATTCTAATGATCTGCTGACCGTTTCAGCGTGCCAGATTCAATTAATAATGTATAAACCGTCGCATTCTTGACTACCCCCAACGTGGATTGGGTCTGTTTTTGAAATAACTATGCGTCAAATTGGGTGTATCCACTGATCTCTGTACTGTAGAAAATAGATCAGGATAGGCGTGTCAAACGTGGGACGCCACATCGGTGGGGTGTCGAATATTAGCTCCTTACTCGTGTAAAAGCACATACACACACGCACACACACACGCACACACACATAATTCACACAAATCTACCAGATTATCGTCGAATAATGAGAGGGACAAGGTAATGAATTTGCCTATTCTACACCTCGTCACGCCATGAGTTTCTTGAAAGGCTATTTTGACAGCTCTAGCAAACACCGTGACGAATGATGATGACCCGAAAATAGCTGGCGGCTGAGAAATATAATACTTATATGTAAAATGTCACAATTACTGGCATGTCGAGTCAAAGGTATGGTGGTATTAGTTTGGAAGCGGGGGTGGGGTGGGAACTACTCAGGACGAATTACTGTACCTCTAATCCGTCCGTCTCACTCATGCAACTTTGAGCATTAAAGCAGCCTTCATTAATTCAGACAAAGTACATCACTCCTCGCTTGGATGGTGAAATTCAGTACGTTTTGTGATGATGACTTCAATTGTTATGGGTATTATAGGAGCTATATGGGTAGAGATTTTGCCCTCGACAGTATTGCAATGGTGACAAAAACAGTGCCGATGGCTAATACATGTCCTTTTACACGGTTTCGATCATAATATAATATATCTGAGAACCTTGTGAATGTTAACTGTTGTTGTTTTTAAATCTTTTTCAACAACAAATAGGTTGTCCAGAAGACAATCGTTATCATTTATTTAAATTCATTTCATTTCTTTCTCACCAAAAGCCAAAATCAATCTTATAGCATAGCTTTATCGAATACAAGAATACAAGTGTATTTCTGTTGGAAGTATATCACCATTGGGATTATAAATTTTTCATTCCTGCTAGTGACAAACATCTTTATATTCCACATACTAAAAATCTTGCTATAGGATTGGTCAAGAGCTGATCACGTGATAAAGCGTAGTTTTGCCCATCGCATCACCTGAGAATAAAAGTTCGTTACACTCTGTGATGATAGTCATTTTGTTTCGCTGATCTCTTAGTCCACACAGTCCTAACGCGTGATTTTAACTTACAATCTTGAGTACGCGTGAAATAAAAGTGCGTTGCACTGTGGTCTATCATTTGACCTGGGTCAAATGATAGACCACAGTGTAACGCACTTTTTATTTCGGTGCCACGCGCGGGGCGCGGAGCAAATTCGTTGTTTTGTCATTTACGCGCATAGTATACGTCTAAAGTAAACTACGTAGCCTAAGCCCTGATGATACCTGAAGACAGCTAAAACGGTTTCAGATGTGGAATAAAATGGGAATATCTAGGACCCTAGATGTGGAATATAAAGCAAATAATCAACTTTTAGTTCCAGGCAATGAGACAAACTATCACTTCCTCGGCGATCTGAATGTGTACGCAATCTTTCCTCAGCTGCGCTTCGGAAAGATAGCTACATCCAGATCGCCTCGGAAGTGATAGTTTGTCCCATCACCTTCAACAACGCTGATTATTTGCTTAATACAATCCACGATAGAAAATTAAAGGGACTGTACAATACTGGTTAAGGTGAGGATTCAGCTTATAACGTTTTGCGAGATATTTAGAAACCACTCTATGAGATGTTAAAGAGCATACAATTCTAACGGGAATCAAAAGTTTTTTTGATGAAATTTGGTTTCGAAATGACTGAGATATCTAAAAAAAAAGTTGACACAAAGAGATCCTAATAAAAGTCGTGGCCTGTGAATTTTATAAGGATCGCTCTTATCTTTTATATCTTAGCCATTTCAAGACCAATTTTCAACAATTAACGTTGAATCCTTCTTGAAATTGCAATCTCTTTCATATTTCATTATGAGGTTTTTCATTATCCCACCAAAAAAATGTTATAAACCTGACGTTAGGTCTCGACCCAAACTATACGATCCCTTTAATTCCAATTGCTCGTACCTCTAGACCAGCTATCAGACCACAGGGAATGCAAGTGCCACCACCCGGTATGAGGGGAAGACTATCTCGCAGCCTCTCCCTGTCGTCATCGGAGTTCACCTGGATAAGCTCGTGTTCCTCAGCGGACATCCTGTTGAAGGTGACAATCCCGACCCACGTACCTCCCGGTAGCAGGTGGGTGAAGCCCGCCGCAGCGCCGATCATCACGTCGAGTCTATTGGCCATCTAAATTTGAAAGATTGAAAAGTATTGCCATTCAACAATAATTGTTGGTGGGTTAAGTACTCAGCCACTGTCACCGTTGCTCCTCCCACCATTGTTTCTACTATTTCTGCCGCTGCTATCTCTTTTGCACAAGGTTTGTGTCCAACTGCCTATACGTACATGCACAGAAAGCAAAAACATACACCAGTGTTGTGTGTGATATAATGTCACATGAAACATGTTATGTATGATAAACATGTTACGTATCATTATCCATATTTCAAATCTTCAAGACAAGCTGCAAACCTTTACTTCTATAAGTTCTTCAAAACGATCACCAGTGTCTTACCCATCTCCTCTTGGTTCTATGCCATTCATTCTTTCCCCTTGTGAGATATCATTGTATCCATCTCTTACTACCTTACCTTATGTCCTTTCTATTTACACCGGCCCTTCTCTCGACATTCCCTCGCCTCCAAGTCTTATACATGCTGATTTTCCATCACTTTCCAGAAGAAAAATGTTATTCAAACCGTAAGAGTGAAATCCGTAAGTAGGCCTACAGGTCTGTCTGCAGGGTACAGACATAATGCGCAAAGAAAATGTAGGAATAGGGACAGGCGACCAAACTTACACTCATACTACCAGATTTGTCCAGCACGAGGACTATTCGGCAACCATCAGACGCTGTCGGCGTGTCTCGTTGAACGAAGCTGAATGTCGGCCTGATTTTCTCCCGGCCAAGTGGCACCGAGGAGGAGTTCCTGGCTGAAAGGGGAAACAGAATATCATACATTTCGGGAATCATAATTACATATTCATTGCCATTCACGTTGGAAAAAAAAAGTCCATCACGCACACACGCAAACACACGCACACACACACACACACACACACACAATGTTCGACAGCATTACACTCTTATTTTATATTTTAGTATTAGAAATGGTTAGTCGTAACATAGATAGCAGAAGTATGGAAGTATATCTAGGCCTTCATAGTAAGAGAATAAGCAGGGTTTTTTTTCGCATTGTAATTGTGAACTTCATGTGAAGTACGGATTAATTAGTGCAAGTCCGTTTCGTCATCAGTCATGCTACGCAGGTTTGGAAAACTGCCAAACTTTAACAGTTTAAAGATACATTAGCTCTTTTACTTGCTGCTCGTTCAGGAGAATAACACCTACCTTCAATGGTAAAACGATGACACAAAGTGAATTGATTACCATTGAAGTCGACATGCTGTCGCATCACTTCCCACGCACTTCTGGCTGCACAGAGGCGATTGTGTTCGTTGTCCGCTTCTCGGTTGTGCAGGTTACCAGGAACACTCGGGTCGTCGTCGCAGAAGTCAGCAATCTGAAACAACATGCATAAAGGGAAAGACCGCTCAGCATTGTACAAAGTGCTGGTTACAGCAGACGTTGAATGAGCTACTTTTCAACAGTCGACCTACTCTCTGAAAAATCGAGTGAAAATATTCACTCTTAAAAGGGTGAATACAAACAAGAGTGGATTTAGAGTGAAATTGGAGTGAATTTTGAGTGAAAATGTTCAATATCACTCATTTTGGAGTGACCTCAAGAATCACTCTAAGATTTTGGAGTGATCCCTGAGGTCACTCTAAAACGAGTGAAAATGAACATTTTCACTCAAAATTCACTCCAATTTCACTCTAAATCCACTCTTTTTTGTAGTCACTCTTTTAAGAGTGAATATTTTCACTCGATTTTTTTTAGAGTACTGAAAGAAGATGCCCTTTGCGTGCAGCTCTTAGACGTTAAGACTGCATCTTAGAATTGAATGTTCGAGACTCTGCTTATAGATAAAATCTTTTCAGCTTTAGCTTGCATGTGGTATCACATAAGTATATTGTGTAAAGGTTATTTACCAAAAGTTTTGCTCTGTTATATTTGTTTATTTGTTATCAAGCGTTTGTAACGTTTTATTGAAATAGTTCATTGTGGATCTTTACCATCTATCATTTCATCAATATCTGAATGAACGATAATGGATGGTAGTGGCAAATGGCAATTATTTCACAGCTAGAATACTATACGAAGGAATAAAAAAAATGACAACGTGGACAATAACAATAATAATGATAACAACCAATAGTTATAATACTTATGTTCACGTGCATCTCGATAGTATTCTATTTATGATAATAACGTTAATTATAATAATGATGTTCCCAAAAGCTCTAAGAGTAGGCTTACCTCCTTCAACGCCAACTGTCCGAACATGATGGAACCAGTGGCTTCCCCCGCAGACGATACGGCCGCAACGCACTCGGCCTCATACCCGCCATCCTCATTCCCGACACATTGGCGATACTGTGGGACGTCACTGATCCCATCTGTATCGCGTATTACTGGCTTCACGTTATATCCAGAGGAGCATCTTGGACGGTGAAGAAACAAATTCACAGTGATGATAACTAGCAAAGTTTGTTTATGATAATCCTGCTTGTAGTAATGACGACAATGCTGATAGTGACAAGGTGGCGACTGTGATTGCAATAGTGTTTAATGCGATATAAAACACTAATATTGGCACCTACATGAAGTATAGCCCGAGTTCAGCATATAGTGGGAGAAGTAAACGTTTTCGTATTGTATGCAGGGCCGGCGCTACGTTTGTAAAAGTGATGGGGCCCAGTTTATTGGATTAGGGACGTCGATTAATTTTGAGGATGGGAAGGAGGACAGACATTTTGGAAGACAGTTAATTATATTCCAAAATCGGCTGACAAGTAAAAAAAGGGGGGAAAAAAGAAAGAAAAGAAAGAAAGAAAGGGTGAACATTTCCGGAATTAGCAGGCTGACAACAACAACAACAACAACAACAAGATGGCATGAAGAAGGTTGTGCTTTAACTGCCTCATTTCATCAGCTCGAGTATGAACTTACGACGTTTGTTTCCACTTGTTGTCGCTCGGTGATTGGTAAAAATAGGCGAAGTGATCTGGATCACCAATCGGGTCTGGATATTCATTAAAGAGCCCCCAACGGAGGTGTCCCCATTCATGGACTAGCACTCGACCTGGAACCACACAAATCGAACGTGGGAGCTTTTACTGCTAAAAGCTACGGAAAGATAGGTAGTTTAAAGCGACTCGAGTGGTGCAATGCTTGACATTAGCTTTGCACATGATCCATAAAGTAAAGAGACGGAGCAGTAATAGTTTTTGTACTATATGACCCGAATTCACGAAGGTGGTGCAATCTTTGTCCATGGTTAAAGACCGTAGTTTTGTATGGGGCGCCAAGTGTCACATGGCCTATTTCGTTACGAAATCAGTCATTTCATTACGAAATGTTAACATTTCGTCCACGAAATGACTGATTTCGTAACGAAAAAAGCCATGCGACACTTGGCACCCCATACAAACCCCGGCTTTTGTCCATGGTTTAAACCATGGACAGAGATTGTACCACCTTCGTGAATTCGGGCCTATATGTTTCGGATTATGTAGTCATAGGAATATCGTTTTCAGAGACCGTGTGTAATAAAAAGTATTAGAATGGATACACTGTATAGGGGAGATAATCAACGTTGATAGTAGTAACTTGGTTCTCACAAGTCTGGTTGAGATGGAAACGTACCTCGCACATAGTAAAGTTATTGTGATATACTTTCTCCAGTCGTCTCATGAAGCTGAAACTGAACATTTTACATACTGTGCCGATAGTTGATAAGATATTACTATTAGTACTGATTATACTCATTATTTGCTGATTTCTCTCTTTTCGTTTGGCATCAAAAATGAGAAGACGTCGGACCAGTCTTTGTGAAATTACAAAGCACACCGCCTTTATTGTGACTCCAAGAGGTTGACATAAAAAGCGCCTTTGAGTTCTACTTGTTATTTGGTCGCTTCGACAAACATTAGTTAGTTATTCCGGATAAAACGACATGACATTGTAATGTTGGTATGTGAACTTACGTGGTTTGTGGTCTACCTCTTTTCTCCGTATCCATGAATTGCTACCTCAGACTCAGTCTAGAGCCCACCAAAAAGACAGGAAAAAATATTGTTTCCATTATAGGATTTTCTCCCTCGTAAACGTTTACTTCATCGCAACGTTCACAGACCCATGTTACCCATCTCATAAACATGCACATCCACCTTTTAGGTTCCATATCCAAACTATCATACCTCCCCTGTTTGCGGTACTGGATTGTTTGCTTTGTTAGATTATATTCCATTTGATTATGCAGCAAAAAAAAAAAAAAATACAGTGTTCGCATGAATTGATATGCACACAATGACGATGCCCAGGAATGTCACGGTGATACAATAATACAATGGTAGAGTTTAATCGATAATTCAATAGAATTGAGAAGAGTCCGTCCGGGGAAAGAGAAAAATATATATATATATGTATTATGTATCTTAACGAAACGATGATAGCACGATACTTCACTTTTTCACTGTTGAAGGGGATAACCCCACATGATTGATATATTTGCACTGTAAATTCATAATAAACTTGGCCAATGTTCCTATCTCGCAACCCGCCTCTCTCCCAAATATTGACTGTAAGATCTTCGCCGAAGTACTTGCCAATAGATCAAAATTGTGCAGCGACGAAAATAATCCAGACGAAGACACATTGTATTCCAGGTGGCACTGTATGACTTTTTACACTCTGCTCGAGATGTAGTTAATTATGCTAGTTGTAAAAATATCGCACGTTCAATTATCAGTCTTGCTCAAAGGAAAGCCTATTAATTTCCTGGACAAATACAATATCGGGATCACAAGCATTTTCCCCCCAATATATACATGGAAGAATTCTTCAGACGTGAAAAACAGCCCCAGGTGTTAGAGTGGGTAAGAATAGTGTTATGAAAGTAACCTACGAAGGCAAGTGTTACTCTTCATAGCTAAAGAAGAAGTGTTTATATACAATCTACAGTTTCTTGATCAGTTTGTCTGTTCCTGTTCAGTGGAAACAAAGACACAGGTTCCCCAATTGTTAATGTGGTTTACGTTCAGATGGTCAGACGGTGATATGTTACACTATAAAAACATCGGTGTTAGATTTAACACCACGGGTGTTAAATCTAACATCGATCAAACTTCAATAGAGGACCACACCCACAGGTGTTAAAAATGCACTGTGACGGTGTTGAAAAGTGTTCACCTGACACTTCGTAGTGTTAATTTGACACTGTACCTGGTGTTATTTTGACACTTTACTGGTGTTAATTCAAAAATGACACCACATGGAGTTGATTTGATATTTGTTGGTGTTAATATCAATGGTTTAACACCCGTCCAGCTTCAATAAGAGACCACACCAGCTGGTCTTACTTTGGTGTAAATCTATTTTCACATTTTTTCAAAAATCTAGTATTTTAATGTAAAATTCTTGATCGTCTTGTTTAAATTAAAAATCAACAAGAAGTGCAGTTACTAAGAAACTCTTCAAAAAACAGTTTAAAACTTGGAAATGACACCCGGAGGTGTTAATTTAACACCATAAATGAGCACCGAAAATTTAATACCAGCTCGGTGTTCACTATTTAACACCGGACTTTTTGCAGTGTAGGCATATGACTTTGACTTGGCGTCTGAAAACATATGGGAGAAACGATTGTGTCCTAATTGAATCCAAGGTTGGGTTTGATTATGGAAATTATTTTTGTTTAACAGAACGGGGTTCGGAAGTTCTGGCTGCATGGGTCACTTAGAGAGTGGTAGCTTAAAAATGGGCAGCAACAAAGGGTTAATTTGTATGAACGTGTTTTGTTATGTCAACCCATTGTTGACGGCTTGTAGCACAGCTTGATGTGACTTCAGGCAGCTATGCGCTGATTACTTATGCATGATGCAGAAACAAATAGTTTCCGGAGAAGTATAGTCGGAAAGAGGCCTTCACATACTGGAAGACAATGGTCTCGGCTTGTCCCGGTGAGCCGGCTCAGCCTCACTTGGCATAATGGCCGCACAAAGATCCAGAAAAAATTCGGTGGGGAATAAAAGAACCTATATATTCAGCAATTACATTTCCAGTGCGTTAAAAAACACACACACAACAACAACAGCATCAGAATCATATAACAAAGGCTTACCGTGCAGAAACAATGGGGCGTATGACTGAAAAATCATGTTCAAAATAAACTTTGACTCATGCTCTTTCAAAAGTAATGACGCATTGAGCAAATTTATTTATTCATGCATCTCTGAGTGCCATGCCTTTGAAAATTTAATGTAAAAAAGATTGATACATTCTTTTTCTGACCTCCGCACATACTAGGAAAATGAGTTGAATAATTTAGACAAACAACAAAAGAACCCTAAAACAAAGGCTTTTAGGGAATTTTGATAGACTCTGAGCACTTAAAAAAAAATAAAGAGATAGACACTTTAAATTAGCTAATTTATTCTTCAAAGCGTTATGAAGAGATTTATTATGTTGGATTATGAGCTATGCCCCAACATATTAAACATGACCACCTGCCTGTCCTTGCAAAGTCCACATCGCCTCTGCATGTCAGCGACTGCACGACTTACCATCAATGAATGGGTCTCATTTGTGTATCATTTGAAAAAAAAATGTGTATGTCAAAATTTATTTTGAACATTCGTTTTTAATCATAAACCCCCCAGTGATTTGGTACAATGAGGTGTTAATTTAGGTTTCTTTATCTTCTAAGAATAAGTTGTGTCAATCTCTTTCGTTTCCTGCAGTGCTCAGTTTCAAAGCCAACAAATGGAGCAAATGGTTCTAGACATTAAATTTTCAAAATCATACTTCCCAGAGATTGATGAATAAATACATTTGCTTAATATAGGTTTTCACAGCCAATTTCGCACTTTTTTCAGTCCAATTCCTAATTGCTGCATTCAATTTAGCACAATTTAGCCTAGATGGCATGTTCGGTATTTCAATTTCATAATCTTTTCATTCAAATTCATTTTCGAGCATTCAAATTACCTTTAACATCATTCGAATCAGCACTTTTTCAGTTCAAATTCGTAAGACAAGCACCATTTCGCAAATCGTTCATTCAATTTAGCATGATATAGTCACGTGATCACGTACACGCTGTGCTCGTTCATTCGAATTCATTCTTGGGCATCCAATTTCGCATTTACTGCAGTCAATTTAGCAGACACGTTTATGCTCTTATTCCTTTTTTTTTTCATTTTCATTCATCATAGGTATTGTTTGCAAGAATCATAACATTTCATATTTTCGTATTCATTCTTTATTCTGATATCATCTTTGCACCACTACTTTCAAAATATGTGTTAGTGTTTATAATGTTCGATAACATTATTTCATTCACAGATATATTATTCTTAAGTTTGTTTTGACATTAATTGGGAGGAGGTTTCAATTTACAGCGTGATTATTTCTTTCATCTGCATGTTTCATTATTTCCATTTGGTGAGTGCTATATTGTGTTAATCATCATTAAGAATAAAGTTCTTGGATCAGCTCTAGCAATCAATTTGTCAAGGTTATTACCCTTAAATGCTTCTATGATTCTTTCCCTGTCTTCTTGAGAGATACGCCTGTATCTAATTTGTGTCCATGACTGGACATAAGAAAGTGCAGTGAATCTATGGTACTGGTGCATGTATAATTCTGATAACCTCTGTGAAAGAAGAGGGGCATTACAGAACAACAAACTTGAGTTATTTAGGGTCAAAGATAAGATACCTTTACTATATACTTAACAGTGTGTGGATGAAACCAAAATTACATTTAAATACGTTCTCACCTTTTCAAAATAGAAATAACATTACGCCAATTTGAATGAACATGTTTGGAATTTGACTGCCCATACGCGAAATTAGATGACTGAAATACCATTTTCCGCCAGTGCTGGCGAATTTGAATGACTGAAAAGCACGTGCCAATTTGAATGCCCGTTTTACGAATTCGAGAGGCACATGTGCGAATTTCATTGATCGAAATGCTAAATTGAACGAACAAGTTGCAATTTTGAATGACAGAATGTGTAGTGACGAGGATTTTCGCTAAATTGAATGAACCTTTTATCAAATGGACTGACAACAGTGCGAAACTGGCCGGGAAAACCTATAATATATCATTTGAAACAGCATAAGTCAAAGTTTATCTTTAATGTGCTCTTTCTTATATTTTTCTGGGACGCACTGTACATAATAATAACCTACTCGGTGGACTTGGTCTGGCCTTAGTGGCCTATAAGCTACGATACTAACTCTCGCATATGAGAGATTTGAAACGAGTTGAATTTTGAAACTGATGTTTGCACCATGTTCCCGCCGCCACGGCAGCGCCGTTTGACCAAAACGTAGCGCGCCGTAGTTAGGTGGGATAGTCTCACGGTTTTTTTTTTCTCTTCCATACTCTAGTCTTGTTAGTTCCAGTCCTGGCTCCAGGAAACATGTATAGCTGTCAGGCACC
The DNA here is from genome assembly GCF_040938485.1 of Diadema antillarum. Lineage (NCBI taxonomy): Eukaryota > Metazoa > Echinodermata > Echinoidea > Diadematoida > Diadematidae > Diadema > Diadema antillarum. Next base: position 72,904 of record NW_027272880.1, on the reverse strand, counting down.
GTTCACCGTTCTTCTGGTCAGGCTATAGACTACAAATATTTCGCGTCATTTCGCGTCAAACTAAAAACCGTCTCCGATTTTTTTCAACGGCCTAATACGGGCTGCATGCCACGTTTTGTTGCGTTCATCACGTTTTACTACGGTTGTTATGTTTGTCATCAGCACCGGGACTGCCATGACATTTTTTTTTAACAGTTTAAAGATCTGACGCGGCACCCACAATATCTTCACGGTTTGTCACGTTTGCCCATCCCTTGCTACCCCCCCCCCCCCCCCCACCTCCTTGTCTCACATCCATCCCGCTTTGTCTTCAGTGGCTTGGAACGTGATTGCCGAGGCCGCCGGGAACATGGTACACGTAGCATAACGCACCGTGTGGGATTTTTGCCACTTTTTCTCCTTATACAAGTTTTATTAGGTGTTGTTATCATAGCAGGATCTATAATAACAAAACTTTCCTTGCAGTCTGTGGCGATATGAGTGACGGGCTGTGAGGGAAAGGAGCTACGAAATTCCGGAGGGTCAAAGGTGCACCAAGGTTTGGTCTACGGTTCACCATGGATGCCAGTAAGTTTCACTCTGGCCCGTCACGTTCTGATCGGTTTCCACACTTTTGACACATTCCCCGGACACATTCTGATCAGGGTCTGACATGTTTTTCACGTTATGTCAAGGTTTTCTACGGTTACGACGTATAGACACCGGCTAGCGTTGGAAAACGTTTACACCCACAGAAAAAAAAGAAGTCATCTCAAGCAATAGCAATCATTACTTTCTCCCACGTTTGTCTCACGTTCACCCCGTTTTATTCACTGTGGCCTGAAACGTGATTGCCGTGGCCGCCGGGAACATCGTGTAAACTTTTCATTATACATAAAATCAGGATCCCGAAGAAAACTCGTCCTTCTCCATGAGAAAAAAAGAAGGAGAAGAAGCCAGATACGGAATACGTCGTGTTGTTTGGTTCTTCAAGAGATATTCCTTTGAAGATTATTATTGGTTGTGAGGAGGACCCTATAATGATGAACAACGAGTAAATGTTGATGGCTGATCATTCCAGTGTCCAGGCTCAGTGAACACTATTCAATATTCAAAAACAACGTTCCTGCTTTGTCTTGCCAGGAACAAAGCGTCAAATATGAAGTCTGCGCTTTTTTTTAGGCTAAGGTACGTGTCGTTCTGCTTGTAGTTGCATAACGCGTGATCCACAATGTTAATTCCACGCTATGTAGCTCTTTATAGAGCTCTGCTAACTCATTCAAAACGCATCGCACTTTGGCCTGGGTTACTTACCTGTTTTGCGTATCAATATCTAGAAATGTTGCTACCTTTTGAAATGAATGCAGGACAATAGGTTGAATAATAACAATGTTAATATGCACAACCAGCAGTGAGCTGCCAGATAACACAGAGATAGACGTTTTTTTCCCCCATTTTTTTTCGAGTTCCTGCCAAATGTCTTTTAGCAGCCTGTCCTCTTGAAATTCGATTAGGTTTATCATTTTCCACATTATTGTCGGGGGGGGGGGGTATATTTTGTTTTGTTCTATATGAAGATTTTTGCAGTAAACGTGAAATGAGAATAACAGCAACAACGCTGTACTCTGAGACCAGAACAGTGACACCCGCCCCCGCTGCATCGTGACTGCATCAGCACATCAAATTTGAAACAAACAAACTTTATGTTTTGTCAGGAAGAAATAGATACTTTTTAGTGTACTGTTACGTGCTACGTTGCTAATATTCTCATCGATGAAATGTTTCATTCGTTATCATTTTTCGGGAAATATTTTTCTTTTCTGTGTATATGAGCAAAAGATTTGCAGAGTGAAAAGAAATAGTATAGTACTCGCAGGATTAATTGCTTTGGCGACCAATATGTGAATCATTGCTTTATTGACTGTTTTATTTCTCAGTGCTCCTTTTTCATATAATTATAAGAATCTTCTTAATCTGTCGTATGATGCAATACAAAGGGGCTGTCATGGCCTCAAAGGTTAATGTCCAAGTCGCTATTCAAGTCCAGGGCAACATCATTTGGTTTGCCAAGTTCTGCAAGCCCCCCCCCCCCCCGGCAACGTCAATGTTCAATACCAGACCAATATCTTTAGGGAAGATGTAACAGCAAAGAGCCATGTTTTAACTACAGTCGTTGCTGTAGCAACGAGAGTAGACCCCATTTCCCATTTGTTCTGTAGGAATGTGGGTATATATGGCGAGAAAGTGGTATTCGACTGATTTGTCTCACCCAGATTCCCGAACGTCTTCTCGACATTCTCATCAGTTAGGAAACGGTGCCAAAAGTGAATAAAGGTGCCTGGTCGACCACAACCCTCAACTTGCAGGGTGTAAGGTTCGGGGCCCCATACTGGCGCTATCTCCGAGATTCGAACATCTGCCTTGTCGTAGGTCAAGCGGTCTGGAGGTCGGTACCACGGCTTTCTCGCCCAATGAGACGGGATGAGGATAGTGACGTTGCGGTAGTACACACCGTTACGCGTTGCCCTGTACAGGTATTCTGACCCGTCGACGAACATATTCTGTATGAGGAGAGCACAGCCATCAAGTGATATCCATGAAAATAATGATAAACACTTGTCTGAATACATTTCACATCGACAATTACTTTTCTGAATCATTGATCAAATTTTTTGAAAATCATATTTCACAGTTCAAAATAAAAAGTTTGTAAAATTCGGGGGTGGGGTGGGGTATTGCTAACTGTCCCTCTTCCTCTCTCCCACCCCCCCCCCCCCCGACACCCACACAGACACACGCCACTATGACTCTTCCACGACCGTTGTCGTCACGGTTCTCACAGCAGAATTCTTGACATCAATCTCTATATAGTTTAAATGTCTACCATTGTTAGAATCAGACATTTTGATCGTTCACAATCAGAGAGAGAGAGAGAGCTGTATAATTATAGACAAAAACAGTGCAGATTTGTTTTGTTTTACTTATTTTTATGTATGGTGTATAAGACTGATTAGCAGTTCACCTGCGCACTGAATAAGGGATAATTATGATTTGGGGCTCTGGCGTCACTAATTTTAGGTTGCCAAAGACGGATGCACTATAGGACGTAAAGTATAAAGTATGATATATCATCACTTTCAACCGAATGACGTGGAACTGATAGGACGTGTCCTCTTGAGCTCCCGCTCCCAATAACTCATCTCAACTAAACACTCAGCTGAAAGTGAGCTCACTTTAACCCCATCCCAACCAAAGAAAGGATGTCTAACCCAGTAGTGAGACCCAAAGTTCCAGCAGTGAAATCTACCAGAATGTCAACCAGAAATAAATCTACAAGAAACCAGAAAACAGCAAATGAAAGTTGTGCCGCAGACTCGGATCAGGAACATGACGACGCTACGTCAAGCACTGCGGGGAGCCCCTCCCATCCTGTGGGAGACCGTGAACTTTCGGACCAAGCTGACACCACTGCTACTATGGATTGGAGACATTGCTGAAATGATTTCTGATCTAAAACAAGCAAATGAAGCTAACAATCGCCAAATCAACTCAAAGATAGACCTACTCATGAGCGACGTGGCCTCCTTAGGCTGCGTTCACATAGCCTACCATTTCACTTCGCGCAGAATCCGGTGCGGTATCTGCCGCGTCGACTTTGCTGTTATGCCTATGCTGGTTTCTTCCTGTTAGCATCATTTGCGCGCTCAATTGTCAGAGAATTTCTCATTCAAAATGGCTGAGGGGATAAATGCGCCTTTTCATTCCGTATTGGATGATGAGTTTTTCGATCTATTTAGACCTACTACACCAGAATTTGATTTCCTAGATGATGTAGTTTCTAATTCGCATACATCTTTTTATGATAAGTTAGTTGCCGATAATATGAACTCAACAGCTGAAGAAATGCAGTATGATTTTGATGATTTAACCCAAGCCCCATTATGTACTTATGTTACTATGAATCCATTTAAACAAATTCGTAAGGGTTTATGTAAAGACATATTTTCGTTGATACATTTGAATGTAAGAAGTTTAAGTAAGCATTTTGATGAATTACAGTTATTGTTGGATAACCCAAATAACCCTTTATTTACAGTGATAGGACTAACTGAAACGTGGTTATCTTCATGCCCCAAACGATCTTTCTCGCTATAACAGACCCGATCGTTCTGGTGGTGGGGTTGCCTTATATGTTTTAAGCAGTTTTGAATGTATTGTTTGTGAAAAGTTGAGCAAAATGAATGACATTGTGGAGTCCCTTTTTGTTCAAATTGATGTTCCTAGTATAGTAAAAATATTGTGATAGGTATCATTTATAGACCCCCAAATTCTAATAACAAAGATTTTTTATTATATCTCACCGAGTTGCTCACAGATCCTTTATTTGCTAACTCAGAGTCCTTTATACTCGGTGATTTTAATATTGATTTATTAAAACATACAACAGACAATAGACCGGGTGAATTCCTTGATACATTCTTATTCTCTTCTTTTTTACCTCTTATTTCCAAACCAACTCGTGTTTCTAGTCATTCGGCTACTTTGATTGATGATATTTTTTGTAATGTTTTAACTCTCCCAGATTCTTCTATAATTTTGTCTGATATGACTGATCATTTTCCTGTTATGACGAATTTTAAGTATAATCATATTAATGTTAATTCATTTCATCGTCAGGAAAGGCGTAGAGTAACTCAAGAAAACGTGTTTTCTTTTTGTGCTTCTTTAGATAATGCTAATTGGGAATGTGTGTTTGATACAGATGACATTAATTTGTCTTTAACTAATTTTTTTGATGTTTTGAATAATCATTTGGATATATGTATTCCCAAAAGAAAATACAAACGGGGGAATTATAAAACAACACCAAGGCTTCCCTGGATTACAAAGTCCATTTTGCGATCTATTAATAGAAAAAATAAATTGTTTTATTCATTTAAGATGAAAAGAACTGAGCAAGCACGTTTGAAATACACTTCATATAAAAACACCCTTACAAAAATATTACGTATAGAAAAGAAAAAATATTATCATAAGCAATTGCAGAGATATAGATATGATATAAAAAGTACGTGGAATGTATCAAAACAAGCTATGAATACATCTACAGAAATCTCTGGTATATCAAAAATTCGATTTGATGACAAGATTATTGATAATTCTCAAGATATTGTAAATATTTTCAATAAATATTTTACAACTATTGGAGAAGATATTGCTCAAGAAATTCCCAATACTGATAAACATTTTACTGATTTTTTTGAATCAGTATAATACACATTCTATATTTTTTACTCCTACCACTAGGTATGAGGTTATCGATATTGTTTCTGGTTTGAAAAATAAAAAAAGTGCAGGTTATGATGATATAAGCAATATGATTTTAAAAGGAACAATATATTCTATTGTGATTCCTTTGGTGTATATTTTCAATTTGTCAATGTCAAACGGTCAGTTTCCGGAACAAATGAAAATAGCAAAAGTTATTCCTATATTTAAGAATGGTGACAACTTGGATATTAGTAATTATAGACCTATTTCTTTATTATCTTGTATATCGAAAATCTTAGAGAAAATTATATATAAAAGAACAATTAATTTTTTGAAGACGCATTGTGTTCTAACAAACTCCCAGTTTGGTTTTCGAGAAAAGCATAGCACCTCTCATGCATTTTTGAATTTTATTGATAAAGTAGCACATGCTTTAGATAATCACTCTCATTTGATCGGTATCTTCCTGGACTTCTCCAAGGCCTTCGACCCTATTAATCATAATATATTGCTTTATAAGTTGTCCCACTATGGTATACGTGGGAAAGCCTTGGAGTGGTTCAGGAGTTATCTAACTGATCGTAAACAATATGTTTCAATAAACAATTATAACTCTGATATGAGAGAACTAATGTGTGGCGTGCCACAAGGTATAAGTGGGGCCGTTGTTGTTTATCGTTTATATTAATGATTTATGTGCTTTCTCCCAAGTGTTATCATTCATACTTTTCGCCGATGACTCAAATGTGTTTTATTCACATGAAGATCCAAATAATCTTGTGCACACAGTAAATGCGGAGTTACAAAATTTACGAGATTGGATACGAGCTAATAAGCTGTCCCTGAATATCAATAAAACCAAGTATATGTTTTTTTAGTAACACTTTAGATAATTTGAATATGGATATTCATTCTGATGATACTGTTTTAGAAAGTGTTTCATATACAAAATTTCTTGGAATCACAGTAGATAATAAACTTTCTTGGAAATTTCATATAGATTATGTTTGTAAAATTATTTCACGCAATATAGGCGTCATTAACAGGTTCAAATTGTTTCATCCCCAACATTCATTATTCATACTGTATTCGTCTTTGATATTACCTTATTTAAATTACGGAATCTTGGCATGGGGAAACACGCATCAAACATTATTAGATTATAGAGTTTTATTGTTACAAAAGAAGGCACTTCGAATCATTTGTAATGCCGCTCCTTGCTCTCATACAGCTTCTTTGTTTTCTGAAAATAAGATTCTGAAAATTAAGGATTTGTTTTTATTTCATTTAGGACAATTTATGTATAGTTATAATAATAACTGTCTTCCGCTTATATTTGATTTTATGTTTCCTCGTAACCTGACATACCATAGTTACCCAACAAGACAGTCTAATGAATTTCATTTGCCCCTGCTTAGAACTGTGTTAGCTCAGCAGACATTTATATATACAGGCCCAAGATTCTGGAACTCCCTTAGTCCAGACATAAAAAATGCTCCTTCTTTGTTTTCATTTAAAAAAAGATTGAAATCATTCCTTCTTAAGTCTTATAATGTAACAGAAAGAAATTAATTTTGTTTGTTTATCTTTTTCAGTACGTAGGTTTTGTAAGCACCAGGATGCTATTGATTTTTCATAGGCTTGTTAGGTCGCGTCTTTCGCGGAATTCCGCATCGCATCCCCTGTTTTTCCTATTGCAAACTTACGTGCCTTCACAGAACAGATAATGTGTTCTGCTATCAGCAATTCCATACAATTGTATATATCACTTTCTCGTCGCTTTCAACGCTCTACACTTCTAATATGGCTAATAGTCTCTGTTGGTTTTATCTTGAATGTACCAATTGATCTAGGCTTTTTGTTCTTAGTTGTCTCGTGTCTTTACTTGTATTTCTGCTTCTTCCCTTTCCCCCTTTCACTTCTTTTTTCATCCCGCACACTTCTAGTTAAGTTTTCACCCTTTTTTTTCTTCCTGTGAGGTGCCCACGTTGTACAAGCATAGTCTTTTGAGTGGGTACCTCCACTTTTTTTCGCAGAATGTATAAATATGTCTGTATGAAAAATGCCTAATTTTGTAATGATTATTGACAAATGTTATTCTTTGCTATCTATGTATCATTCCTTCAAACGCATGTCGAATCTATATTTTTTGTACATTCTGTTGAAAGAAGTGAAAATAAAACCTTTGAATTGAATTGAAATCAGTTAGCTTTGACTCGCGATTTCCTCATGGCATTAAGAGTTTCTAATGGATGATTATTGATAACCTGTTTAAGGAGTCCTTTCCCTTTCCAACGACACCCATCTTCATATAATTTTGATTAGTTTTGTCGCTTGTCACAGTGACTTTAAAGTATTGTATAGAATAAAGTATTGTATAGTTTTGGTTGAGGCCTCACTTCTCTTTTCTAACATTTTTTTTTTGTTTTTTTGGGGGGAGATAATAATAATAAAAAAAAATTCTTATGAAATATCAAAGTGCACGTAATTCTAAGAGGTATTCGACATCTATTTGATGAAAACTGGTTTTGAAATGGCTGAGATATCTAAAACAAAGCGATCGTAATAAAAGGTGGGACCCACCTTTTATTACGGTCGCTTTGTTTTACTTTGTTTTTGGATGTCTCAGTCATTCCAAAACCGATTTTCATAAAAACTTTAAATTCCTCTTAAAATGGTATGGTCTGTATACTATTTCAAAGGTGGTTTCTTGGTATCTCGCAAAAAGAATAAAAGCCCAATCCTCATCTCCACCAGTACCAAACTATCCTTTTTAAGGAGTTGCCAATGTTCAAGAGTCCGACCCAAGTTCATTCCTGTGCGGGAGACCATTTTTTTTTCAAAGAATTGCTAAACTCTGACGATGTGCACAAAGCCGCTAACACGAAGCTGGGAATTATAAACAACTACAATTCCATGGTACCACCAGATTCCGTCTCAATTGAAATAGGTCTTTAGACAATAATACATTTTCCCCTGGGGGTTTCGACAAAGCATATGAGGGCAACCCAATAAAATGACGCATGATCTTCAATGTTCAGGGTCCAATGCACAAAGCATGCTTCCCGGAAATTAGTCAATGTAAAGCAATTACAGTCACGTACAAACTACAAACATAAATGTTATCCTCCTCTGGACTACGTTAAAGAAAAAAGAACCGTCCTTTGCTGCAAGGTCAAGCCAGCGGAAAGCACAGTTGCTATTTAACCGACAAAAGCAGATGCTGTAACCAAAACGGTGCCAGGTAAAAATGGCAGAGGTAAAAATGGCAGGGGTAAAAATGGCAGAGGTAAAAATGGCAGAGGTACAAATGGCAGGGGTAAATATGGCAGAGGTAAAAATGGCAGAGGTAAAAATGGCAGAGGTAAAAATGGCAGAGGTAAAAATGGCAGAGGTAAAAATGGCAGAGGTAAAAATTTCAGAGATAAAAATGGCAGAGGTAAAAATGGCAGAGGTAAAATTGGCAAAGGTAGAAATGGCAGGGGTAAAAATGGCAGAGGTAAAAATGGCAGAGGTAAAAATGTCAGAGGTAAAATGTTAGAAGTAATGAGAGCGATTTCGTCGGAGATAAACGTATGAAGAGGTTTTGAATGATAACTTAGCCAGAGCAAACTGTATTCATGGAATTATCAAATCCAAACTGCAGATTTGAAGAATGTTTATTGAATTATGTTTTAAAAAGATTAGAGCACTCTCATTATTCTGAGTTTGATACAGCATGACATTCTGATGATACATCAGAAGCAGGTACACAGTGAATTGTCTTATGACTTCTGATAGTGAACAGTTTTTAATGGTTGCTCAGCAATGTGAACGCAGGAGGGAATACAGATCATTCTTATTGATACACAGAAAATGGGGAAAAGTGAATATGATACCACTGGCAAATTACGTCCCGTAAAACCATACTGTTGGAAAGACATGCATTTTTCTTCTCTTTTTTAATGCGGGGCGTGGACTTTTTCTTGTCTGTATGGTTGAAGATCACCTATTGGAAAGCAATATACCGTGAAGTACCTGGTTTAGCAAATATTTGATCATAGATGATATAACTTTTGAGCCCAGCTATTAGTAAAATTGCATTTACATTGAACATCTTTAATTAAAAAAATAATGATGCGCAGTGTGGGGTACGACATATTTCAATCTGTCTTAACGGATAACATACTATTATGTTTCTTTGGAAATATAGATATTTCTCCTTTAATCATGCTATTAATGAACATCTTTAATTATCATCACACAATGAAGGATTAAAATCTAGGGCAGCTGGTGTTACTTTATCGGATTGTATACCATGTTGTTATCATGTTGTTCTCGGGGTGAAACCCGGAAACTGTGGTATCATAAAGTTTCATGAATAAGTTCATTTTGCACTACGATATATTCATAAGCATTATGCCCTTCAGCATGGTGTTGTGGAGTTTGCCTGTTATATCAAAGAGGTTCTCTCGCCTTCTTGATGATTATAGTTTACCTCCTGATGGTTACATGCCATCATCATAATGCATGGTGAATATCAGAATTGTATAAAATCCGCTAGGTTTGTTACATGCTAAATAATTCTGGACTTAGAAATTACTTATATCTGGCTTACGTTACAGTCAACGGGTTTTCCTACGAAAACATTCAGGTTTCGTAGGAGCCTATTTATCTCACAAGGCCTGATCACGACATAATGTAGAAGTAAAATTACAAAACGCAAGAAACAAACTACAGCAGAGGTATCGGCAGACATAAGTAAGCTCTTGCAAAATATTTTATTACATTGTTCAAGTATCACATGGCGCAAAAACAAATATCTCGAAGTTTAATGAACACTTTGTGGTCACTTTACAAACTTATGCCTATTAAGACTGGAGATGAACTTTAGCAATAGACTGTTCAGTGAGAGTAAAAACCGATAGTTTGCCATGGGATTTCTTTCAATCATTGTTGAACGAATCCGCCGGCGAAAAAAAATGTAAATGTTTGATGCCTTTCAAACTTAGCTGTTGTCCCAAAGCATGGGCGTAAATCCAGGAACACATCAGAATCAGGTCAATAGCACCATGAGACCCAGAGATATTCGCAATTGTAGATTTCAAATGGCGACCATTTTGAAATCCAATATGGCGGACATAAAGAGAGAATTCCAAGTGGCCCAATATCTGAAAATGTTTGCAATATGTTAATGTACATTTGTGCCAAATTTGGTGCTTGTATCACAAAATGCACGATAGGTTTCCTAAGCTGCCCCACTAAGAGTATCTAGTGATACCCCTTTATATATATATAAAACATTTTCGTGTAATTAATGATTTGTTTAACCCCTAATTTTGGGGGATTGGGACATCAAGCGGGGAGAAATGAGACAACCTAGAGAGAAATTGGATAACCATCATGACCAAAGTAGGATTTACATCTCGCGGGGAGAAATGTAACACTGCCCTATTAAATGTTTCAATTTCAATTTCAATTTATTTTCATATTTCTCGATGAAAAATTACATCAAATATAACAAAATTAAATGAAATACATGACATACCTAGAATATTACAAATATTTAAAACATAGGCCTAATAGTGGTCGATCTGTTAACTTTGGAATCTGTAAATGAATGCTAAAGAAATATGAAGGAACCTACTTAAAAGCGAGCTTGTTGAGCGTAGGTCCCGGTTAAAAACGAGTTTAAGATTGAGAAGGGGAGCACGGGTACAACAATGACCGGAACATAAGAGAAAAACAAAATAAAAAAAGTACAAATATACAGTTATATAGCAAATTCTTCTCTAGTGCAGGTTAGGGGTCGGAAAAGCCACATGCTGTATATAGGCGGATGAACCATTGTCGTTCTGGCAATACAATATGACTTAATATAGTTATAATAACAATGATACCGTTCAGACAGTATTAGAAATGTGTACATTGCGTGTATTAAGAAGGGAACACATGCACCTGCAAATCCATTAAAAAAGACATTCAACAACCAGTTGCAGTGCAGTGAGAATGTGAAATACCAGCTGTTTCCTCGTCCCAGCTATCTTTAAAGAAGGAAAATATACATAAACACAGTGATAGAATTTAAGGGCGCAAACAGCTGGGCTCTTAAAGTCTGGTTTAACATGACAACAACCCTGGAGTACAGTATAACGGGATAGTCCTGAACAGCACAAAACAGAATTTCAATGAGCTGATGTAGCGTAATTATTCAATAAATACTGTCTTAATTTGCATTTGAAGGATGATAGTGATAAACAACCTTTGAGTTCAGGGGGGAGGTCGTTCCAGTATTTAGGTCCCGCATACATAATTGTTTTCATCGCGAAGGTGATAAGCGTCCCATGGCGGATGGGATAATAATTGTGAACTGAGTAGTTTCTTTTGAACATGTGAAGAAAAACATCAGGAAGATCATTCGTTGAGTATCTATACATGAAAATACCTAGATTGTAATCAAACAAATCAATCAATTTCAAAATTTTATTCTTGTGAAAAAAATTCATTTGTATGAGATAAATATCCGGCGTTATTGATAATTCTGATGGCGCGTTTTTGAAGAAGGAATAGCGAATCAAGCAAAAATTTGGACGAATTACCCCATGCTAGAATTCCATAGTTGAGGTAAGGGGAAATCATTGTTGAATATATAATTTGTAATATATGTATGGGAAAATTATATTTCAGCTTGTTTAAAATTCCAATGTTTCTGGACAAAATTTTACTTAAATAGTTAATATGGGTTTTTCAGGATAGATCACTATCAATGTAAAGTCCCAGAAACTTGATACTATCTACCTGGTTTAAATTGATACCATTGATCTTAACATGATCAGAAACAGAGTTCAGAGAATTCCTGAACAGCATATAATGCGTCTTATCAATATTTAGTGACAACTTATTTGCGTGGATCCAGGACTGAACAAGTTTCAGTTCATTGTTTAACATATGTATAAGCGTGTTTGAGTTACGATGTGAAAGAAATAAATTTGTGTCATCAGCAAAGCATATGAAAGAAAGAATCTGGGACGAATTTTGGAGGTCGTTTATGTACAGGATAAATAATAACGGGCCAAGTAGGGAACCCTGAGGGACACCACAAGAAGTTGTTTTCAAGAGAGACTCATATCCATTTACATAAACATATTGCTTTCTATTAGTAAGGTAGTCTTTAAACCAATCTTGAGCTGTCCCACGAAAGCTTAACTTATAAAGCAAAATATCATGGTCTATCGTATCAAACGCTTTCGAGAAGTCGAGAAAAACACCTATAGTATGGGAAGCGTCGTCTAAAGCATGTGCTACTTTATCAATGAAAGCTAACAAAGCGTGGGTTGTGCTATGCTGTTTTCTGAAACCAAACTGAAAATTCGAAAGAATATTGCAGTTGATAAGGGATCTAAGAGTTCGTTTGTGAACAAGCTTTTCTAAGATTTTTGAAATTGAAGTTAAAAGAGATATTGGACGATAATCGCTAACCGATTCTTCAGCACCCTTTTTGAATATGGGAACGACTCTATAGCAATTTTCATCTTTTCAGGGACCTTTCCAGTCGACAAAGATTGATTAAAGATATAAGTAAGGGGAGTAATTATTTCAGTTATTATGTTTTTTAACAGAAAAACTGAAATTCCATCATCACCTGTACTTTTCTTGTTATTTAGTTTGCGAACAATTTCTTTAATTTCTTCCTCAACAATGGGAACAAAAAACAAAGTGTGTGCATTCCTATCCCTTAGAAACGAATGAAAAGGTGTCCCGGAGCGAGGTATTTTCTTGGCAAGATCTGGCCCAAGGTTAACGAAGAAGTCATTGAATGCATCTGCCATCTCCTCTGGATTGTCTATCAGGCGACCCTCTTTCAGAATACGATTTGGAGAATTCGCCTTAGTGCTGGATTTTAAAGCTGTGTTGATCACCTTCCACGTACTCTTTATATCAGATTTGCATCTATCGAACTGTCGGTAAAAATACTGTTGCTTAGCTAAGCGTAACGTAGAGGTCAGGGTATTTCGATAACAAACATAACGAGATTTAATTGAAACATTTGGGGATTTACGGTATCTATAAAATAATCTGTTTTTCTTATTAATAGACCTAAGAAGATATTTCGTGATCCAAGGCTGTCTTGGTATTCTTTTATAATTAGATTTAGATCGTTTTAACAAAGGTATATGATTATCACAAGTTTCTATCAAAATTTTCATAAAAACCTCAAAGGATGAGTTTACATTTCCTGCGTTGTAGACAGGAGACCAGTCAACGGACCCAAATCCCTCCCTGAGCCTATTTAGATTTAGATTTAAATGGCTCCCAGTGGTAACAGAAACAGTAAAAGATCCCTGCCTATTTTTCATACCTGCATGTCTGTTATCAAGCAATTTTATTTTCAGAAGTTTGCACACTTATTAAAATGCCTATTAACATAGTATAGGACCTACCAGATCTATAGTAAGTTTGATATTTTACTGACTATACCTGTAGAGCTGTATAGTGGTTATAATATGTCCATTTTCAAGTGTACCGAGGCTCATCTTTTTACTGATATATAATTGGATTGTTGACTGGCCAAGCATTTTTTCATGTAACTTGAGTATCCCATATTTCTCCCCGTATCCCATTTCTCCCCGGTCTCCCCCGTGCTTTATTTCAGAAGGCACGAAAAGCGCGTATTGCGAGAATTGTGTCAGAAACATGAAGAAAAAAAAATTTGTCACTTTCACCTAGTCCTAAACAACTAAATTTTTATCAATGGCAATTTTATCTCTAGCATTTTGACCACTGACATTTAGACCACTGACAACTATTACTTTGACATTTTTACCACTGACATGATTATTTACCTCTGCCATTTTTACCCCTGCCATTTTTACCTCTGCCATTTTTACCTCTGCCATTTTTACCTCTGCCATTTTTACCTCTGCCATTTTTACCCCTGTCATTTTTACCTCTGCCATTTTTACCCCTGCCATTTTTACCTCTGCCATTTTTACACTGAACCTCAAAAACAACCGGAGCAACTTTAAGATTTCATGTCAGGCTATACAAAATTGAGGAATGGTAACTAAAACATACCCCTTCAAAGATGGAAAAAACTTAAATTTTCTGCTGAAAACTTTGCAAAAGTTGAGAAGAATTTTGGCGTGATGTCCGATTGCTGAAAACTTAGGATTAATAAAGAGAGAGAGAGAGAGAGAGAGAGAGAGAGAGAGAGAGAACATCATTGGTGAGAAGGAAATTTAAGAGGTTTCACAATGGCGTCATCACCCGAAAAGCCGAAGTTAGCAAACTTTACCATTATTGCCTGAATCAAGGAGTCATCTTCGTCAAGGGACTCGTGAATGGCCACGGCGACATTAGTGTACCCGCTGTCGACGAGTTCGACCGTAGTCTTTGAGGTTATGGATTCGACGTCGCCGATGGACGTGAAGACAAGCATGCAGAAGATGGTGAGAAACTCTCTGGAGGCCATGATGAGAACAGGCCTGAGCGGATAGCCGGACGAGTGTTCACAAACACAGTGGGGATTAGGGAACTGCGGAATGAAGGCGTCACGCTGTCGTCACCCTCTTATAATTTTATGGCGCAGCTCATGCGTTGTCAGCCCGGGTTGTCAGGTTTGGGCTCTAACTGGTATGGTGAACACCATTCTGTCTACTAATGACCTTTGTTTGTACCAAACACGCTTGATACAGAAGGTATTATGGTTCGACTATCTTTGCTTTCCATGCGTACATTCGCGCATTCCATGCAGGACGCCACCAGTGAACAATCCAAGACATTGGTTTCAATACCCCTGTACATTTAGACCCTATTTAGAATGTCTTGTTCTTGGAACTATGCATTGTTAGTTTCTTACATATCTTTAGTTATATCCATGCGCAGTACAACCGATCTCTGTTCCTCCTGAAAGGAAAAAAGTACATGGAATTCCCAGAATCCCATCCCAAAGTCCTGCCTCGCAAGAGGCAATATAAATATGAACTTTGAATAACTGTTGATTTACTAGAAAGCTGGTGCCAAATGTATTATAATCTGTTGAATTCGATTAATCAGTCCCAGTTCTTATAATGTGATTCTTTGGGCTTGCAGAGATATAGGCCTACATTGATATGGAGATTACGCGGAAGTACAAAAGAAATTATTACAAGTTATGTTTTGATTGATTGATTGATTTTGTTTCGATTCTTTTTAGCATTGAAAATGTGACCCAAAGTCAATTGAACAACTAACTGAGTACAATTTCATTTGAATCTAATAGTTGAATCATATAAGTGAGAAATTCAATTTATACCATATTATTCCATAATTGTGTATATATTATGCGAACATAATGACAATATCATGTACCTGCCGTTCGAAAGACAAATTGAGCAACTCTAAATATGACAGAAGTACAGGAGACCATAATCATAAGCAAATGCTTTTCGAGGATAATGGCCTCAAAAATACTGGTCTAACAACTCAACTGAAAAAATATTCAAGCCACCATTCACTAGGTGTAGATAGAGAGAGAAAAAAAAATGAAGACAAAAAAGTGCGGCGATACATTGTCCAAAAATGTTAAGTGTTTGTGTGGAGATGAGTTATGGGAATATGATAATAAATGTGTCTTTCATGTTCGTGTTTGTAGTGTACCTAGCTCGGGGTCCTTTCTTGAATACTAACAGTAAATAAAAAACACAGAGGAATAGCACGATAGCAACATTCTCTGTTGCTTATTCATCATGTCTTCCGCGAAAATTACATTCACTTTAATACTTTTGCACTAACCACGAATCTGAGACTCAAGAGACAACCTAAATTACTTTTCATTATGAAGGGAAGTTAATTGAAGGGAAGTTTATCATTCCATCACCTTAATCAATGAAATAACCCCCATTATGGAATTTAACACATAAGAAACTGTATGTGATAATTTTCCATCTGTTTGCTATGAGTGCTTATTAAGTTTTGACAAAGCCAGTGCAAACCAGAGCGAGCCACACGGGTATCTCAGAGGCGAGTTTAGGATAGGACTTTACGCGCCCTGCATGGAATCACAACAGCCCGTGCCAATGTGTCACGCTCTGGTTCCCTTTGGCGGGGTATGAGCTGTATCGACATTAGACTCAATTTATTTGCATTCAAAGAGTATTCGGAGAGTGCACAAGTATAAAACAATTCATTATTTCTAACTATTTGTCTTGGTCCATGCAAATTTACGCACATGTCAGTTTCCCATTGTAACGTCATCGACCATCACTAGGACAAGAATTACACTGTCCAGGTCTCTCGCAAATAAACTGAATAAGCTGGAAAGCGTGTAGCTCACTGCAAAACAGCGTGGAAACATACTTTATTAAAAGCCACTGTTTTTTGATCAATTTGGAAGAGTCGTAGACATTGCTTACCTAAGATATCAGATCTTTTATTTCAGGTGTGATAGTTTTATTGTTTTTTCTAAACAAATCGCTTTACATGTATTTGTCTCTTCGTTTTTAATTTATTTTTTTTACTGCGACATTTTATTGATATCAAATTGTATCATTCATAGCAATATTCTTTTGCTACAGTGAATGTGTATACATTCTGTATTGGGACTTACGTGGAGAATGGTCGAAAAGCATTTTGAGTAAAATTAGTCAAATTTAAGATTTGAGCATCAAACTTAACCGACAAAGCACTATGAAAGAAATATATTTTCACCCATCACACACAAATACAGAGAGAGAGAGAGAGAGAGAGAGAGAGAGAGAGAGAGAGAGAGAGACGTGCTTTTATAGATTTTAGTCCACTAAGATAACTTATTGCAACAACGAATTTAGAAGGAGGCCGGTTGTACTTACAAGTAATTTCATTGTTACAGCGGGTTCATTTCGTGCATGCTAAATATGATATGCCATGCACTCATACATCAACACACAAAGACAGAGTACTTACGCAGGGGCGGATCCAGGGAGGACCGCAACCGGCGCACGCCCCCCCCCCCCTTTATTTTTTGTTGAAACGAAAGAAATAAAAAGAAAAAATGGGGGAGGGGTGCGTGCGCCCCCCTTTAATTTTGTAAACGCGCCCCCTCTTTACGGAATTCCTGGATCCCGGAAATGAGCGAGCGCCAGCGGTATTTTTTTAATATTTTTGTTGAGAGTGTAAAATATGACTAGGAAGTATAGGCGTAAATGGGTAAAACATACTCTTTAAATATGGATGCACCTCGAGTGAGCATGAGGACATCTGAATTGGAATTTTCAAAATTGTTGCTCTGAATGCAGTGACGAACGATTTCAGATAGAAGCTTCGCTTGCATGTGGAGATTCACCATTCTCACTCCGTAGAAGATGTTAAACACGATACCGCTTAAAAGCGGTATCGTGTTTAACATCTTCTACGGAGTGAGAATGGTGAATCTTACTCTTCGTGAAAACCCCTGTTATCTCTTTTATCGGCACACTGTTATAGTTTTCTTATCAATCTTTATCCACCATGATTTTCTGCATCTATTCAACCGAATATCTGTATAAATAACTTGCGTTAGTGGTCAGCGCAAGAAAACCAGAATTTCCATTGTTTTGATATACGTTTGCCTGAAAAAAGACACTTTTCACAATGTCCAATTCAGCTGACAAAGAAAGTGACTTTGTTCGAATAGCGAAACATGGAAATGCGATCCTCTTTAAAGCTATAGATTCTGTCCAGCGACACATACATCACCAGTCATGATGGAAGTGCCTCAATAGAGTAATGACTTATCGAGTAATAGATATGAAGTGAAACCTTGCATTCTATATGTGTGCAAATAGGCCGACAACTTATCTCAACGACTACTGTAAAACATGCTGTCATAAAACGCGAAGAGTCGTTTAATGACTATGGAGAAATAGCATCAACGATTTCTATGATCATGGTGAAAATGACTTAAATCTATGATAATCATTATAACATATGAATTTGGGAGATGAATATATTTGTAATTTATGGATAAATGATGGAAATTTGTGACAGAGGCGCTGAAACGCTTTCTGTATTGTACTACCATAACGTGCAAGACGAATGGGTCAGTATAATAATAGGACTACAGTCTAATCATCCATACAACCAATATTTCATCTCAAATGGCCATGATATAGTCGAGATAGCATTTATATTAGAAAGCAAAGGGGATTAAA
This sequence comes from Diadema antillarum, assembly GCF_040938485.1. Classification (NCBI taxonomy): domain Eukaryota; kingdom Metazoa; phylum Echinodermata; class Echinoidea; order Diadematoida; family Diadematidae; genus Diadema; species Diadema antillarum. Next base: position 54,527 of record NW_027272880.1, on the reverse strand, counting down.
GTTATGTTGGCTTTGAGAAAAGCAATAAGGTTGTTCAATCTTGCTATTTTTGCTCATATTTTCTAAACTGGAAATTTATGCCAATAGGCCTACATTTTCAAATAGGCCTATATAATGTGCAAAACATGTTCACTCACGTGAACCAAATTCGGTTTGCAGTTCAGTCATAGTACACATAACAATGTGATTAGTTAGTTTTAATTCTACAAGTGGGTTGCAGTTTGCTCAAGTGCGCTGGCCTTGTGTATTGAAATGCACTGATCATAATTCATAATAATGTTGCTTATATTCCCTTCAAAAACAAGAAGACCATTTAAACGTGGTTTTTATTAAGATGCCAGCAAACCCTGACGATAAGAACAGATGATTTGGAAGGAGTCCTAAAAACTATAGAAAATGTTATCGAAATGCTGTGTATCCAAGACAAAGAGATGGATGTTGTGCACAAGACGAAATACTTATTAGTAGCAGTAAAAAACATTTAACGAGGCGATGCAGATTATTAAAGACATTGTTTACCATTGGGAGTAGTGATTTAAAAATGTTCGAATTATCATGTCAATTTTGATGCATTGTATAAAAAAGCCCCAACCAATAAAGCCTTTCTCAATAAACTATAACTTAGCTAAAATTTTTATCATAACAATTGTACCCAATTTGTATATTCAACAATACATAGTAGTATAGAACTTAATTTTTACATTTGTCGTTTCTATCCTTAATCCAAATTTTAGAACAATTTTGAAGCACTTAAGCTGGGTTTTTGTTTCATCTGCACATGGCAAATAATGCCTTTAATTCAGTAAAGTTTCTTGAACTTGATCTACTCCCGTATCTAATCATCATCACTGTCACTATTCCCTTTTGTGCATCAGCATACTCGTTCATATGCCAAACATCTGAGCCATCTTCAGACGTGAGACCATCAAGTTCAATGTACTCTGTTGATAAAAGCTCAGTTTCACTTCTTCCCAGACAAGTGTAATGAGGTGTCCATGTATACTTCGCTATATCAGCACATGAAAAGTGATACCTCCTGAGAAATTCATTCTTGGTCATATGTACATTGCATTCAGTGATAATTTTGTCTATGGTGGCCTGGGGCAAGTATGAGGATTTGTCGTCAGTGCTCACAACTTGGCATTTGTCACCATTGAGCCTCATTCCCCAGTCGGATGCCCATTTTTTTTTTTCAGTTGAAATAAATCTTTTAATTGAGATAATCGCGCTGAGATTTGACTTATTTTTTAAATTGGTAGTCATCTACCAAAAGGCGTAATGAGTCGGGACTTGAGGGTATTTGGTAGGTCGTTTATTCAGCACAAAAATAGTAACCGCCTGAGAACTGTTCGGTAATGTATCGAAAGCTTTGGAGACCCGAAAAGGTGGTGTCAGTCTGGATCTTCTTGCCATGGGCAAGAAAAAGATCATACATTGTTGTGAGGAGCTGGGCAATTGTTCAATCACTATTCTAAAACCATAATTAAAGGGCGACGGGATGTTGTGATTCTCCAAATGTTGCAAGAATGCTTACATATCATCTGCTCATGTTTTGAACACATCACGGATGTCAGGGAAACAGTTCTGTAATTTCCTGGTTGATGTGTATCTCCTTTCCTCGACACTGGTGTGACATGAGCAGACCTCCAGTTAGATGACAAGTTGCCTGTATCTACTGACAACTGAAGAGAAAGATATTCCCCAGCACTGGAGCCAGCTCCTTTGCACACTCTTTTTGCACTGTGTTAGGTAATGGGTCGAGACCTGTGGCTTCGAAACCTCTATTCTCCCGAACAGGGTTTCCACACCGTTGACTGTGTAGCGGTGTGCTGTTCATAGAGGGTGGAGTAACTATGTCTGGTATCAGATAAGACACTCTCGTGAAGAAGGACTTGAACTCTTTAAGTAACGTCTGAGCCTTAGTTTTGCTGTCATGAATTCGGTCTTCCTATTTGTTTGAATGGGGATGCTGGTTCTGTCCTGACGTTTCAATAAAATATATCTCCAAAAGGGTTTGAGGTTGTTTTATTTACCTCTGTATGGTGTATTTGAGCCCTCAAATGCAAGCACATGTCTCTAGGAGAAACCTTCTTGATATAACAAATTGAGACGGATGTAACTCTTGGAAAAGTGGTATTTAACGATTTAATTTGTTATTTAGGCATATTGTTGACTGAATCGATTTCGTCATCGTGGCTGTCTTTTCTCTTCACTCTTTATTGACAACCTCATCATGTATTTGAACAGTCTAATCCAATTTTCTAAAAGCACCTATCTCTTTGAGTAAACATCTTGATTAAGCACTGTAAGAAGTATGCAGCCCTCAGCAAAGTGGTACGAAGAGTTGACGTGTAACTTCAGCAGATTGTGGGCCGAATAGATTTTGTCAACGTTGATTTTTTTTTTCGTCACCATGTATTTTATTTACAGCTGACTGATGTATTTGAGAACTCAAATGTAAAGTACATGTCTCTGGGAGAAAACTTTATGCTAAAGCACACTAAGGAGCATGCCACTTTAAGCAAAGTGGTATAACGATTTGATTTATTATTTAAGCATATTATTATTGTTGCTTCAATCGATTTCGTCACCTCTGCTGCTTATTTTCGTCACCCTTTACTTGCACCTCATCATGTAGTACAGCCTCTAATCCACAGCACATGTCTCTTGGAGAAAAAGTCTTGATATAGCGTATTGGAAACCAGGCACCTCTTAGCAAGGTTATACAGTACAACGGTTTGATGTATTACCCAACCTCATTGATTCATTGATAAACACTGCAATTTCGTCACCGTTGCTGCGTTTTTCGTAACCTTTTATGTACAACTGTCCTATGCCCTTGAGTCCTCTTATCTAAAGCACATGTCACTTTGAGAATAATTCTTGATACGCTCATTGAGATCCATGCACCTCTAAATACTGTGATATAATAATGCGATGTATGTAAGCATATCGTTTGCAGAATCGATTTCTTCACCGTAGTCGTCTCTTTCGTCACCCTTTATATACAAGTTTCTCTTGTTTTGGATCTCTCGAATGCAAAGCATAATATATATCTCTGGGAGAAAACTTCTTGTAGCACATTGAGAAGCATGTAACTCTCCAAAAAGTTACATAGTGATTTGATGCTTAGTTTTTGCATAATGTCGGCTTATTCAATTCCGTCACCGTGCCGCCTTTTTGGCCACCCTTTATTTACAACTATCTCATGCGTGTCCTTCAAATCCAAAGCATTTGTAATTTGGAGAAAACTTTTATACATAACGATTTAGTGGATCATTTAAGCATATTGTTGGCTGAATCGATTTTGTCACTGTTGCCTCTCATTTTCGTCACCCTATATGTACAACTGTCTCATGTATTCAAAGGACAAGTTCACCTTCACAGACATGTGGGTTAAGTGAATGCAGCAATATTAGCAGAGCACATTAGTGATAATTTGGGGAAAACCGGACAATCCCTTCAAAAGTTATGAATTTTTGAAGTTTCTGCTCAGTCATGGCTGGATGACAAGACTACTATGGCTTGTGATGTCACATGTGTACAGCAATATAAAAAAGTATAAAGAAAATCAAACATATTTCCACTTTTCTCGCATAACAAAAGAACAATCGACTTCTCTGTTTTAGAGGCGAGGGGGATAGTGTTACTCATATAACATACGTCAGTAACAAGCCCAGAAAATATGCACTTTATTCAAGAAGCGAAGTTTTATGAAATTCTGTTATTATTTTCGTCATAATTATGGTTCTATGCATATGACATCATAGTCTTCTCATGTAGCAGTGATTGTGCAGATTCTTTACAAATTCATAACTTTTAGACGGATTGTCAAGTTTTCCTCAAATTTTCACTGATGTGTTCTACTAATATTGTTGCATTCATTTAACCCTCATGTCTATGAAGGTGAACTTGTCCTTTAAATACATGAAACAGTTGTACATAGACCTATAGGGTGACGAAAATGAGAGGCAACAGTGACAAAATTGCAGTGTTTATCAATGAATTAATGAGGTTGGGTAATGCATCAAATCGTTGTATCATTTTGTTGAGAGGTGCCTGGTTTCCAATACGCTATATCAAGACGTTTTCTCCAAGAGACATGATGAGGTGTAAGTAAAGGGTGACGAAAATAAGCAGCAGAGGTGACAAAATCGACTGAGGCAACAATATGCTTAAATAATATTATACATAAATAGAAATGCATTTACTCAATCTACATGTCTAGCAAGGTGAACTTGTCCTTGAAGAACTCGAATGCAAAGCATAACTCTCTGCGACAAAAACGTTTTGAAATAGTTCATTGGGAATCATGTCTGTCTAAACAACTTGGTGTAACGATTTGATGTCATATTTTAACTTATTGTTGGTTTAATCCATTTCGTCACCGCTGTTGCCCTTTTTCGTCACCCTTTATTCACTTCGTCATCATGTATTTGAGCCTATAATCTAGAACACTTGTCTCTTGGAGAAAACATATTGATGTAGAGCATTTGGAAGCCTGCAACTCTAAGCAAAGTGGTATTACGAGTTGATGCATTACCTACACATCGGGGCTTGATTAAATTTCATCACCGTTACTGCCTTTTTTCGTCATCCTGTCTGGTTCTGGATGTAGTACGGTGCAGGACCTTGCGGTATAAGACACCGGGTGAGAGAGGGCACGTTGGGAGCGTTGGTAGTCAAAGTGAAGAAGACTTTGCTCAATCTTTGCTTTGAAAACCTCCTGAATATACTGTTAACGACTTCAGCTGGAAGTTAATTCCAAACCAGGATCGGTTTCACAAAAAAAGAGTGAAACTCGGTCGGTATACTGATGTGTTACAGTGCCTTACTGTGTAACATTTACATGTAGTTTGATTTGTAACGTAATTTTCGACATTTTTTTTCTTACGTTACATTCTTTATATTTCTTTGCTTTAATATTTCGCTTGGGTCTTACTTTAGTGAAAACAATTCCAGAATGTAGGGCTGGGACCAACCCCTCTACCACTTTGAAGAATGATTTTAATCTCCGGACCTGGCATCCCAAGGTAAGAGTTGGCAAGTTCAGTTTCTCCCTCATGCACGTTGTACAGTCTGGATCGCGGAAAATGTAGTCACTGCATATGAACCGTACAGCTCTTCGTTGTGGGGTTTTCCCCTGTCTGTCAACTCTTTGATGTACTTGAGCCATATTTCCAAAACACTTTTCTCTTTGATATAACGTCTTGATATCGCACGTTGAGAAGTATACAAGTCTCAGTAAAGCGGTATAACGAGTTGATGTACAAGTAATAAAGAACATTGTTGGCTGATTCGATTCCGTCACCGCTGCTGCCTGTTTTCGTCACCCGTTATTTACAACTATCTGATGCGTTTGAGCCCTCTAATCCAAGCCCACATGTCTTGCATAAAATGTCTTCATAAAGCACAATAAGAAGCACACAGCTCTCAGTAAAGTGATATGACGAGTTGATTCATTACTTGAGCAAAATGTGGGCTGATTCGATTCCGTCACCGCTGTTGCCTGTTTCCGTCACCCTTTATCTACAAATGACTGATGCATTTGAGCCCTCTGATCCAAAGGACACATCTCTTGGATATAACATCTCGACAAAGCACATTGAGAAGCATGCATATCTCAATGAAGTGATATGACGAGTGGATTTATTGTTTGAGCAAAATGTGGGCTGATTCGATTTCGTCACTGTTGCTGCCTGTTTTTGTCACTATTTATTTACAACTGTCTGATACATTTAAGCCCTCTAATCCAAAACACACGTCTCTTGGATAAAACGTATTGATTTAGCAAACTGAGAACCATGCAACTCCCAAGAAAGTGGCGTGACGAGTTGATATATCACGTAACCACATTTTGATCTTATTTGATTTCGTCATAGCTGGTGAATTTTTCGTCAACCTTTACGTACAGCTTTCTGATGCATTTCAGTTGTCTAATCCAAAGCTCATGCCACTTGAAAAGAATATTGATAAAGTACATTGTGATATAAAACTGTAAAAAAATGGTATAACAATTTGATGAATTAGCTAATCATATCCTGGACTAAATCGATTTCGTTGCTGTTGTCGCCTTTTTCGTAACCCTTCGCGTACAACGGCATCGTGTATTTAAGACCTCGAATGCAAAGAGCATGTCTCTGGGAGAATTTTTCGTCAACCTTTACGTACAGCTTTCTGATGCATTTCAGTTGTCTAATCCAAAGGTCATGCCACTTGAAAAGAATATTGATAAAGTACATTGTGATATACAACTGTAAAAAACTGGTATAACAATTTGATGAATTAGCTAATCACATCCTGGACTAAATCGATTTCGTCGCTGTTGTCGCCTTTTTCGTAACCCTTCGTGTACAACGGCATCATGTATTTAAGACCTCGAATGCAAAGAGCATGTCTCTGAGAGAAAATGTCTTGATGTAGCACATTGAGAAGCATGGAACACTAAGTAGTTTGGTATAACAATTTGAAGCATCATTTAGACACATTGTTTGCTTCCGTTACCCTGATAGCCTTCTTCGTCACCCTTTATTTACAACCTCATCATGTATTTTCGACCCCTCTAATATAAACACGTCTCTTTTATAAATTTCTTGATATAGCACATTGAGAAGCATGCAGCCCTGTAATCCAAAGTACATTCTTCTTGGATAAAAACGCCTTGATAAAGCATGATACGAACCATTCGGCTCTCTGTAGAAAGGTATAAAGAGGAGTAGTACTTGAGTAAATTTTGGTCCAAATCGATTTCGTCACCGTTGTTGTCTGTTTTCGTCACTCTTTATTTTCATCTTCCTGATACAATTGAGCCCTCTAATCTAAAGCACATACCTCTTGGAGAAAACGTCTTGCTGTAGCACAATGAGAACCATGCAACTCTCAGCAAAGTGGTATGACGAGTTGATATACTGTCTAACCGCATTTAGGATTAGTTAAATTTTCTCACAGTTGCTGCCTTTATCTTCGTCCTTTATGTACAACTTTCTGATGCATTTGAGTCCCCATATCAAAAGCTCATTGGGATACATGAAACTCTGAACAAAATGAACAATTCGACGTATTAGCTAATCGTATCGTGGACTGAATCGATTTAGACGCCATTGCTGCCTTATTTCACCACCCTACATGTACAATTAGTTTCATGTACATGTATTTGAGCCCTAGAATGCAAAGCACACGTCACTGGGGGAAAACTTCTTAATGCACTGTAAAGCACACTGAGAAGCATGCAACTCCGATCATAGTCGTAAAACGATTTGATGTATTATTCAAGCGTATTGTTTGCCTGAATCGATTTCGTCAGCATTCTCCTTTTCTCTTTTCTTCGCCCTTTATTTACAACATCGTCATGTATATCAGCCCTCTAATCCAAATCACATGTATCCTGAAAAAAAAGAATATTTTTGATATAGTACATTGAGAGGCATGTAACCCTTAGCAAATTGGTATTATACTGTATTACCATAGCACATTGTAGGTTGATTCGATTTTGTCACGTTGCTGCCTTTTTTCGTCACCCTTTCTGTCTACTTGTCTGATGCATTTCAGCCCTCTAATTCAAAGCTCATGCCACTTGGAGAGAAATTCTTGATACAGCACATTGAGAAGCATACAATTCTAATCAAAGTGGCAGAATGATTTGATATCTTCGCTCAGCATATTGTTGACTGAATCGATTTTGTAACCCTGCTGCCATATTTCGTCATCCTGTATTTACAACGTCTTCAAGTATTTGAGCCTCTCATCCAAAGGGCACGTCTCTTGGATGAAATGTCTTGATTTGGCTCGTTGAGAAGCATGCAACTCTCAGCAATGTTGAATTACGAGTTGATGGATTATTTAAGAATATTGTGGCTGAATCGATTTCGTTACCGTTGCCGCCTTCTTTCGTCACCCCTTATCTACAACTGTCTGAGGTATTTGACCACTGCAATCAAAAGCACGTGTGTCTTGGATAAAACGTCTTGATAAAGCACATTCAGAAGCGTGCTACTCTAAGCAAAGTGGAAAATAAGTTGAGGTATTAGCTAAGCACATTGTGGGCTGATTTAATTTCGTCGCCGTTGCTGCCTTTTTCTGTCGTCCTTGGTTTACAACTGCATGTCTGATGCATTTAAGTTATGAGAGTGGGAAGGGGCTGATCTATGATTTGGGCCGTATTTCAAAGGGGATTATCAGCACATACACGAGTGCTTTATTTTTGACCTTTTTAGTTTGTGTATGTTTGTCATTATGCTTGTCTTTGTGTGTGTCAATGCGTGTGTGTGCACGTGTGTAGGCATGAGTACGTGTGCGTGTTTTCATTCAATTTTTACAGCATAATATTCAGCCTTTTTATTATTGCTGTCACATCAACGTATTTTGTAACTAAAAGAAGAATATTTCGTTTTCGGAATAACGAAACTGATTCTATTATCAGATTAACGATCCTTGGAATGATGAATCCCAGAAAGGACATGAAGGAACATAATCATTTCTAAAATCTTGTCAGAAAATACGAGTGTAATTCATTTCTGACAGGTCGAATCAAGTGAGTGTTATTTTAACAACCACGCCTCACCTTTTAACGAGAGGTTACAGGCGAAAATGGTACAAGACTATTTAGCAGAGCCACACGTGTTTGTATGTGTATTTTACCACAGTTGTTCGCTTGTTGATGATACTCAATTTAGCCATACGTATGCATACAGAATGGCCACAAAGATGTCCTCATATGCATTTGTAATGAAATGTGAATCAGATTCAATCGGTTTATCATTACTTGTTGCCAGGACCACGTAGATGGCATCTCGTAATTTCATGATTGCAAAGAATGCACCATATTCCACCTGTGCCTTTGGCTTTGCAGGAATCTTTTTGTGTCGCAGCTCCTCTTTGTTTTCTCCTTGGACGCCCATGTTACCGCGGACGAGTTCTTCCGTGATAGTGTGATCATGCGTGAACACGACAGAAAATGCCTGTTTAAAGTCTACGTTGCTCCGATATAGGGGTTGATGTATTGACGGCAGCTTTATTCATGTTAAGCAAAAATCATTCAAAGTTTAATACAAAAATATATGGCAACTCAAGGTTAAAAATGATAAAGGGGAGTGGTGATATCAAATACATTTCCGAAACATACAATTGAAGTAAATATCAAGTAGACTTTACTCCAATAATTGAAGGTTTGCATTCGGCAGTAGTTTGGGTGTAGTTTCCACTTGCAAAACCCTCATAGATTTACAACTGAAGTCAGTTGCACTGAATACCATTATTCTTTTCTATTTGAAGTAAGGTAAGATGTAATACACCTTAAAAAGAATGGAGAAGAATGAAAAATACTGTAGTAAGCTGAAAGAGACAGGCAAACTGTATTTTTATTGAAAGATTATCTGTAGTATACCTAGGAGAGTAGACTAGCATTTCTTCGGGCTCTGCGACGTGTTTTGATTGACATCCGATGCTCAGCCAATAAAACTTCGAGAGTTGACGACTGACAACTGTCTGGCCACACCCGGTTCCACGCCTCTATTCGGAGGTTTCTTACTAGACGGATTTTTAGCCAACTTGATTTCCACATCGTCGCGCCCTCTATTGACTGCCAATCACTGATTTAGGCTAAAAATACGTCGCCCGCTAGACTATGTTGCGTATTGCAGGCGCTGCGCTGCCGCCGCAGTGCGGTTAAGCCTATATAATGATTTTCACTTTTTATTTAAATGTTTGATCCAAAATATAAAACAAATATACTTTGCCTAGTTTCGAGTTTCTTGTTAAAACTATGGGCAGAGGTGACTCCAAACTAGTACTATTCACTGAGGGGCTGCGCCCCTCAGTGAATAGTACTAGTTTGGAGTCACCTCTGCCCATAGTTTTAACAAGAAACTCTCAAGGCCAAGTATATTTGTATATTATTAGCCGAATAATCAGGCTGAAGGCGATAACGATGAAAATAAATTACAAAGGTGAAAATAGTAGAAATGATCGTGACACAACCAAAGGATTCAATATGGGTTTTTTATGTTGCCGTGGGGGCGTGGAGGCATAGTGGATTAGACTCCTGGCTCCCAATCGGAGGACCCGAGTTCGATTCTCGCCCAGTGCTTACGTCCTTGGATAAGAAGTTTTTACACATCATGTCACTCTCGATTCGGGTGTATAAATGCGTACCTTGCAACTCTTAGGGTAATAATGATTGTAGGGCTCTCTGTGGCAACACTGAAGAGGCTACCCTGGATAATTAAGACCTTATCAATATCATCACTACCGTTATTACTCTCGATGTGACTATGTTGGCCTACCCATACATTATGATCAAATTTATCAATGATTCATCACTTTCATTTCATATTGTACAAAGAAGAACGATTGATAAAGGGAGGCGAGAGAGGGAGTGCACAAAACAACGTCACTTATACTGACAGATATATAGTTAACGGCTCACACTCATCAACCACTTGAGCCAGCCCAAAGAGGCTCTAGATGTAAACCTCTATGAGCTAGCCACTGGTGTGTGCGTCGGAACCTATACTGTCTCCTCCACTCAGCGTGTACTTGGAACGCATGCAAGTAATCAATTGTATGGAATAGACACAGTTGGAACTAGGCTCCTATACCTAGCACATGTCGGTGTATCTACTCACAGCAAAAGTTAAAGGTGAACATGGCAACATCATTCTCCTCAGCTGCAGAGTCCTCCGTCCGAATCGAGATAGAAGACAATTCGTCAAGTTATCATTCATTCTTTGGATATGAAGAACAATCTCCTGCATCAGCGAAAGCAGTTTTCTATTGCTCCGTCTCCGTTTCAGCTATCATGATCAGCCTTTTCATGATCATGATGATCCACGCGATTCTTAAAAGTCGATCCTCGCGGACGAGGCAGAACATCCGTCATATTTAACCCGATCTCTCTCTTATTGTCTCGCGCCCTTTTCTAGAGCTGCATATTCTTCGGTATTAGTCAACGTTTCCGTAAGTATCATTGTGAAATCTTGATTTCAGCTATTATAAATTAAGAAAAGAAAAATGTGTTTTCGTCATCCCTTAAATTCAAGTGTAAGTTTAAGCTTATTTTCTCTGATTTAACACTTTCAGCCATGCGGACACAATGTGACCATTTTTTTCAGTTCTTGAAAATGAAAGCTTTCTAAAGTAAGATTCTTTTTTTTTACAAGAACATGCATGCTTTTATGACTACGCTAAGAATTAACGTGATTTCAATAACGTAATTAGCTCTGTATTGTAACCATATGGTGATATCAAATTAACCCCTTTTCTCTCATTCTATTCACACATCAGATGGCTGAGATGATCATGGCCCTGCGCTTTATATAGATACTCACTCTCACCCTATGGATCGCTATTCACAGACTGAGTGATGAGTGAGGACCCACTATAGGTCAGGATCACCGTGTCTCTTCTTCGAAAATATTGATTCCAGCAGCATTTATACCAGCGTGGTTCTTTGTCTCACGTGTCTAATTGCTGGTTGCCGGTCTGCCCTTTTCAAACTTTTCTTCAGGTATTCTGCTTTCATGCTCGTTTTAGCAGCTATTCTGGCAATTTACTACTTATTACCGTCGAACGATGGAACAATTTGATCGTCTCAAAATGATAATCTAGGAAATGATATTGCAGAAGTGAGAAAAGAGAACAATAAGAGAATGTTCATGACGTTTGTCCTATCCTTGCATACGTTGTAATTCCTCGCTAAATGTTGGGACAATACTCTGCAGTCCAACGCCCCTTTTGTAAAAATAGTCATGTTCGATCAAAGATTCCAGGCGAAACAGATCAGTTTCTTGCCTTGTCTGCTGGTTTCGACTCAGATTTCTGGACAAAGTGAAATACCAAGAGATAGGTGCGCCAGATGCGGGGGAAATAAACGACCGAGAGGATCAAACAATTTATTTGAAAGAGGAATCTCATCTGCACTTACGACAATGTACGACGTCAAACTTAATATCCTAAACCTAAACGAAAACAGTGGAAAGCGTCAAGTGTATCACCTTTACCTTACTATCAATTTCACAAGTAAATTTTGCGACAATGTGCAGAAAGCATCCTATTCTTAATCTTTGACCTTGAAGTCGAACACAACAGCGAATGGATCCAGAGTGGTGGGAATTAGGCATAGTTAGGGATTAGTTTTACCACATAGGCCTACTGTCAGACAAGAGTGCTTGGAAATCATTTGAATTCCGATGTCATTCGTGTTAATCATAATTATGATAACAGTAGATGGTATTGATGATTTTGATGATAAGGAAATTGATAATCGTACAGTGGATATGTAGGTTTATTGTGTTCCGATTCGTTTCATTCAAGTATTTGTGTTGTGTAGGTGTGTGTGTGTCCTTTTTCTTGTTACTGACATAACATACATGCATAAGTAAAAGGTAACATTATTTCCTCTGCTTTCTGAAATAGGTAAGTTAAGTGATCCTTCATTATGCTATAGAAAAGTGAATATATTATTTTGAATTGTCTTAATATTCTCCTAATATTAATATTTATGATGACGTCATGAAGTGTAGTAGTCTCCATGCCTTTGTATAGCGATGACGGCACGAAAACTTTTATTTGGGCTTAGTAACGGCAGTGTGTACTTTGTACAACATCATTATTATAGCAAGCTGCTGAACATGATAGCGATTAATTGCAATATCAGTCACAATGATACCAGCGTCGTTAGATAGTCGCAGTAGTTGCAGTAGCAGTATCAAAATGTACAGTAATATCAAGGTAAATTAGTGGTATAGTAGCAAAACGTTGCACAAGTGAATATTGTTCGTGTAATAAACATTTATAATATTGAGTAGTACAGCAGCAGAAGTGAGTACGTGAGTAGATTTAGACGAAGGGTCAAGAAGCAGCTGTGGTACCCGCATCATATTAGTGGTACTTGAACACAAGTGTATAATAGAGGAGCCAGTATATACGTGAGAAAGGTAGCCTATGAAAATGAAGACCGATGTCGATATAGGTCCTACGTATATAAAGGTAATATTATAGTGTCATTCATAATTATCAAAGTGCAATAAAACTGAAGCAATAGCAGTAAGGTTTCAGACCTGAAATGAAGCGCATATTTTCACAAACATTTAGGTACAAGAAGAAGAAGAAGAAGAAGAAGAAAAACAACAACAAATATTGGAGTTACTCTTTTAGTTGTTTTTGTTTCTGTTAGTGTAACATGTTGTTGTAAGTCATAAGAGCTGTGGAGAAAAATACTCACACGTAGTGCCAAGCATATTACTTAGTTAAATCCTGTAATATTCAATTCATTCAGTTTGATTGCATTTTTCATTGTTTATTTCATTTTGCTTACACAAACCGTAAGTTTGTGCAAAGAATTTTAGAGATTTAAAAGTTTTAAACATTCAGTTCCGAAAATGAGGAAAGTGAAATATCGTCTGGAGAAATTGTGAAAAAAGAAAACTGGCTTCACTTTTATACGGAAACTTGATGCCAATAAAACACAACCTTAATCTTGGTGGCATTATTTAGTTGAAAGAGGATACAATAGGCGACTCCCGTTAAAATTTAAGTCCTCGGGACCTACAGTTTCCTTTTATTATATCGCAAATTTGTTATAGCCTTACAGTAAAGTATTCAAACATAGAGATGACAATTCTGGGGCATGAATTTTTTCTTCATTGTAACGAAAATTTCGTTATAATCGTGTTCTTTATAATGGGAATGTACTGTACAGTCAAATAGTTCACTTTCTGTGGACAAAGTGAACAAACAACTGATATTATATACCGTATAGTCATAGTAAACAAAAGACATATTCAAGATATGAAAGATTTTAATCATTTTACTAGGTGCCTGTGTCTGGAAACTCTGTGAAACAAGATAGTGAACATCGTCCATGCTGTGGAATGCGATTTGGACAGTAATATTCGTAGCAATTCCGTTGCGTCTTAATATTTCTTTTTCTTCTTAATAAACGCAAGCTGTGAATTTATGTCGTAATCAATTATAGGATGTGAAGAATTATTTTCCACCTTTTGACTCCGTCGCTTTTATCATGCTCCTTCTTCAGTGTCTTACAGAGTTCACCCTTAGTCATATATATATATATATATATATATATATATGTATATATATATACACACACACATAATGTGAGAGATAGTTCCCTGGGTCCCGAACGTACGCGGTGCCGCATTATTGGTTGCATATAATTGAAAGAAATTGGACTGAGGCGGGACGTTGCTCTCGATCTTAGTCTCCCTTTTATTTGTCAAGCTTTCGGCCCGTCATTGGGCCTTCGTCAGGACCTACCAACAGAACTAAGAATTATAAGAAAATATGATTATTATATGGCAGTATTATGATATAAGAATTGTTAATATATTTTTTGGACATATGATGTTATTCTGATGATGATTTGAGGTTAGATTGGATATTTGTATTGAATTGAATGATTGATTTGTGTATATGAAGGAAATGATTTAGAAGATTGGTAATATGTGAAATTGCATTATATATTATATGACACATCAGGTTATTCATATAATAATCGTTCTGTTGGTAGGTCCTGACGAAGGCCCAATGACGGGCCGAAAGCTTGACAAATAAAAGGGAGACTAAGATCGAGAGCAACGTCCCGCCTCACTCCAATTTCTTTCAATTATATATATATATATATATATATATATATATATATATATATATATACACACACACACACACACACACACACACATATATATATATATATATATATATATATATATATATATATATCAAAAACAAAACTGAAACAAAGTTCATGCTGTATTCACAGTTTGTTTTAGCACACAAACTTTCGAGCGATTCGCCCTGGCTCAAGTGTTGATACTGACTCGGAGAACAATAACAAGGTTATTGCTCTTGTTCTCTCAGTATCACGCATGAGAAAGAGCGAATTGCTGGAAAATTTGTGTGGCGAAATAAACTGTTGGTGAATGCAGCATGAACTTTGTTTCAGTTTTGTTTTTGATGATATCATCACACCAACACGTGGACAACTTAATCTGTATATATATATATATATATATATATATATATAGTCTGTTCTATATTTCCAATAAACTGATCAATGCGCTTTACATCTACATTCAATTCTGTTTCGTCTGATAGTAATATGTTTATCAACAAATGTAACAGTATACTTCCAATAAACTGATCAATGCGCTTTACATCTACATTCAATTCTGTTTCGTCTGAAAGTAATATGTTTCTCAACAACAGTAACAGTTAATCGGACTCCATGACTGTGTGTATAATGTCATGATTATCTTCTTTACTGGCTTCCTCGCTTTCGTGCAATATTAAATGACGCTTTGTGACTTCCCACTTTCAGCGTCATTACCAAGTAACCAATAGATAGACGGCACAGGCCAACATAAGTAGTAACATGAGAGTATAATGGCTATATTTAGTCATTACTCATATCAGTGGTTGCCAGGCTATTAAGAGTGAATCTCATTATTAAAGGCATAATTCACCATTTGCAGATGAAACAAAAACCCAGGTTTAATGCTTCAAAATAGTTCTAAAACGTGAGTTAGGGATAGAAACAACCAGTGTAAAAAAGTTAATCAGTATAACCAATGTTAAGCATTGTCAAATATACAAAAAATGTGAACAATAGTTATGATAAAATTCAATTCAATTAAATTCATTGTATCTTTTTATAATATAGTATTTTCCTGTGTTTTATGTACAATTTCAAGCAGTTCATTATTCTACTTCGTTTAAAAATTGTGTTCACTTCGTTATGTACATGTACATGCATCCTATTTACCATTGCAATCTGGGGGCTTTACGCCTTTTCAAGCTATCGCTTTTTGTAGTCCCCGTTCTCCTCATCAATATTTCTTTTTGCTATGTTGATCTCACAATGTATTTGTTTTTATGATGATTGAGATGAATAAACGAATTGAATTAAAATTGTAGATAAACAGTTGCGATCTTCAAAATAAAGAGAGTGATAGTTCATAACAATCCCTTACAGCGCATTCTTATCTGTGCATCAATGATCTCTTTGTTTAAAAAATGAAAACTTTCGTTGCCTATGTACATCCTACAAGACATGAAATACTGAGAGAGAACGTTGCTCTTCTTTGTCTTCCGTTATGTCCTACAAAGGTGTCAGTGTTTCATTTCGTCAAGAAAAGGTATACACATGTGAACAAGATTTATGTATAGAGTAGACAGTGCAGAGCATACTCGTTAGCAACGCTACCTTGTCTTATCAATCTATCTTATTGCTATTCAGATATTTCAAATATTTGCTCAGAGTGGCGTGTTCAGTCAATCCAAATTATACATTATTTTGCAGATCCGTAAGCTTTGTGTCACATTACATGCGTTTGGGTAACACCTTTAAGGCTTGTATAATAAGACAACATAGTGCCTCGATCATGGCTAATGATTATGATGGTACAAAATGGGACTGATATGTCACAATATTTATAGTTTCTATGCGCGACAAATTTAAAACAAATAAACTAGCAAGAATAATTATGAACAGCAGCAAGTCACCTGAATACAGAACAATAACATACTGTAAACTTACGAGCTGTACGCTGAATGAGAATGAAATTGAAGGTAAAGGATAAATGTAATTATTTCCCAGAACATCAACTCTTGGTCACCTTTTCCAACTTTGAGCTTTATACTTCGATCCATGGGTACGCTGCACTTCTACAGAGTAATGTGTATATAATTACATCTAAACCAAATGGAGTTATTTTTGCCTGTTCTCTTGAGTTCGTGCTTTGATGCACCCGAGTTGGTCTGACACAATACAACTATTGGGGCAAATCAGGGAACTTCTGTGTAATCATTTGCCTGTGCGTGCTGATTGTACTAAATGTGATTCCACCAATGAATAACCCCTTCTGCGCCAGAGACTTTGGACGGTGTGCACAATGATATAGGGTTTTCCGCGCCAAGCGGCACTGAAAACATACGAAGGGTTAAACCTCAACGCATCAAAACTTGTGAAGGCCCCATCTGAATTTCTTATATAGACACATTCATATCATTTTGTTTGTAAAACCACTATAATGCTCAGTAAAGGAAGTTTGAAAATTGATTGCCACTGTTTGGTAACGGAGACGACAATGAAGCAAATAAAAGTCGAATTTCAAATAATACTGTGATTTTTTTTTTATGGGCAGCTCTGCAGCACGCTTTATTTCTTCATAAAAACATAATATTTTGCAAAAAGAAGGAAAAATCACTTTTTGTGCATATGAATGTTGGACCTCATAATTTATCAACATCATGCTCCATGAGAGAGAGAGAGAGAGAGAGAGAGAGAGAGAGAGGAGAGAGAGGGAGGGGGAGAGATGGAGGGAGAGAGAGAGAGAAAGAATCAAACAAAGTGTCGCTTAATCATCATAATAAATTTCGATTTTTACGTGAAGGTTGAATTCGCCAGAATTTTCACAACATCATGGAATATCTTTGGTTTATGTTTATTCACCGAAAACACCATTATGGCTGGGCTAACAGTGATGGTAACACGGCCTGGAGGTAAAGCCTGAAAGAACATAATAAAGAGGAGACAAGTTCAGTTTAAAGTGACAGTCACTCCAACATTTATTTGTGTAAATGTTTACGAGAGAAATGTTAAGAAAAAAAAATGAGATTTTGGTTGAATATTTTGAGTTTGTATTATGTTCACATGGAGATAATAAAATAGTCCATGGAGGGCTAAAAAGTTTTGGGAAAAATCACAATAATATCACTTCCAGTTCTTTCCTTTGAATATTACATGAAAGGGTTCGGCGGACAGTTCATGAACGCCATTTCTATGGCAAAACGTATTTTCAGGCTCAGGAAAGAAAATATGAAGAAAAAGCGTACAGAAAGAAAGAGAGAAGAAACGGGATGACAGGCAGAAAAAAAATATCAGCATGAATTTTCCTCTGCTCAAAGTACCTGCATACAGGCTGCTGCATGAATGAGTTATCTGACAGTTTACATCGATTCATTTTCAAAAAGGACAGACGTTGCATGTTCTAGGAAAATTCGATGTTCACCTCTAAGCACGATAGGTTAGTACGCGCAAGAGAACAAAAACGAGTATATATGAGTGGATGGTGATATCTTCATATGTCCAAATGTCAGTCTTTCACTGTTGTGCTTGATGCGCCCACACTCTTCCCTCTCGTTCACCGGAAGTTTAAAAGTCACGATCTGTTGAAATACTCGTCACTGATGCTTCTCCATACAGTACCTTCAAGGATTGATTCCACATTCCCATGTTCCAAAATTACAGAGGCTGTATAGTAAACAGACAATTTGAAAGCGGACTTAATAATCAGTCTACAATCTTAAGTCAAATATCAAGAAAAGGGGAAGGACCTTTCATGGTCCTGGTAACCCCCCCAAAATAATAATGATAATAATGATAATAATAATAATAATAATAATAATAATAATAATAATAATAATAATGTTGTATATTATATATACATATGAATTAATAAAAAAATATTGGTGGCTAGATCGGACAGCGAAAGGAAAATCTCAAATGGACTCTAAATTTACAAGACTGCAACACAAACTCAATGCATGTATGTGAACACACGTTGAACATTCGAATAATAAAAAAATTATTACGTAACAAAACGGTAGTATTTGTCTCCGTGCACGTGTCTGAATGACAGTGTATGAAAAATAAACACATTGCAGAGGGCATTACAAAGAATTATCCACCTAATATTAACTCTTGAACATTAGGAAACACACAAGGTAAGGCCGAATATGTTTTGGACTGTTCAAAGTTAGGCCTATAAGAATAACTATTGGCAAGATTGGGTGATGAATAATCTCTTAACCCCCGACAAAGTAATATATATCATGACCACTAAATAATAATAATGATAATAATGATAATAATGATAATAATAATAATAATAATATACTGACATGATTTAAAATGCGCGGTAGCCATTTTTGAACGATCAGGTCAACACCAGCTTCAAGCTAACTGAATCGTACACAGAAATAATTGCAATGCATTTAAAATACGCAATCAACGAAGCTGAGCGCAGACGACCGGTCGTTAATACCAGTCATTAGTACACTAACAACCGGTGAAAAGTAAGAAGTTGGAGCTTCAGGCAAAACAAACGACTTGTCACATAATAACTCTCAATCGGCCAGTCATCATTAGAATCCATATGACTATTGATAACCAAATTACTTTGCAAACTATGAATCCCCCATTCATTGTCCCACATTGCTTTGTGTGTGTGTGTGTGTGTGTGTGTTTTGGGGGGTATTATATTAATTTCCCGTGTGTCTCTACATCTTCTATTTTTTTTTTTGTAATCGTTTTTTACTTCATCTATCAGAGTAATTACGTGTGTACGTTATTTTTATGGCTATAAGTATTCGTAAATATCATCAGGCCATTGCTTTTATTAAAACTTTTGCTCCCAGTTCAATTTCTCCTGACAATTATTCAGCTCTATGTGTTATTGAATTCATAGAAAAGAATTTGAATGTATCATTAATTCTCGACAGTGTGAGAGCATGCTTATGTATTGATACTGGTAAGCACTGGTACACGAATTGCTCTGTCTGAACACATGGAAAAACGTGACGTAAATTACCAGTTGAGGCTGTCTATACGTGTAGTGGCACCAGGGCTGTAGGACTTGCCACTGTCCCAGCAAAGGGCATCATCTTGGGAGCACGGTGTATTTGTGCAGGACACTGTGCCATCACTCCAGCATGTACTAGGGAAAGATTGATCGATAGATAGACTGATTGATAGATAGACAGATAGATAGGTATATAGATAGATACATGATGGATTCGGATAAAAAAGTAGATAGATCAATATATAGATAGACAGATAGATAGATGATAGATTCGGATAAAAAAATAGATAGATGATGGATAGATAGATATATTATAGATAGATATATAGATAAATAAACAGATAGATAGATAGATAGATAGACAAGAAGATAGAAAGATAAACAGATAAACAGATATATATATTTGGTAGATACATGGATATGATTTCTAGATAGCAAGATAGATAGATGGTTAGAAGAGTGGAATGAATAAATTGACAGATAGATGGAAAAGGAAAACATAGAGTAGAAGAAAGATAAATGAATTATTTGAATGAATATATACAATAAGATACGTATCAATAGAGAGAGGGGAGAGAGCGAGAGCATGAAATGATGTCAGCGGATGAACAAAACAATGTACGTGCGCTTTGATAGCAATGGTCAAGCACAACATAAATCTTCAAATTAGACAGAGGAGCAATGGCTACAGGTGTTACGAAATATTGTCCAGAAAAACCATTGCCAAAAAGAAAAAAAAACAAACCAAAAGGACATAATGAGAGACACGAGGGACAAAGTGACTTTATATTCTGCAGTCATAACGAAAGAGAACGTACGTCTATGTCTTTTATCAATAAAAGAATTATAGATGTTAATGGCATAGATTGGGATCATCCGAGTGTCGACTAATCAGTTGGATAACAGGTTATCCTGCTCTTGCTAAAGCGCTGCAGCCAATTTATCTCTTCATCTTTTTGTCTTTCTTTTAATCTTTTGTCTATGTAAAATTTCTTGACCACAAAAATTACATGGTGCTAGCCTGGAATCTGAATCGATCGACAATAAACATATCGGCAAGGTATTGACAATCATAATCGGCACGATATAACTTGGAATATTCGGTTGATAGAATCATTTGGTACACTACTACTTGGCATATCCCGTTGGTAGATTTTTTTCCTCAATCCATTTTTTTTTTAATGTCACGCAAAGAAGCGGTTTATCAACAACAACAACTTCACAGATATGAAACCAATGCCAAAACAAAATATGCCGTGATCGGAAATATCTGACTAATGAAGTGGGACCAAGTGGAATGGAAACAATAAAGAACAAATAAATTTCAAAACAATGCGGTCGCTTTTTATCTCCTTTTACCTGCCTCTGTGAACAAAAGACGACATGACGCATGATGGGAGGCATTGCTGTAACACCATTATTCTTCAACTCCCACCCTCTCACAGACACGCGAAAAATCAACGTGGGAATCAATGCACAATTATTGTATATTGGTTTCTTGTTTTGTTTTCTTTGTCTGCTTTCTTATTTACAGTCGCTTTGATAGCTTTGTTTAATTTTTCTTGTTTGAAATTAATGAGCTGGAACCTTTATGGAGTTCGAGACTTAGCTAACACCGGAGACTACCTTTACAAGCGTTCTTATCTTAGGTACATTGTGAAGTGCAGCATTTTATGTATGGGCAACTTAATACAAGTCCGAGATCATTTGAAGGTTGCCCTAGCAGTCATGATTTTTTTTTTTTTTTTTTTTTTTTTTGGGGGGGGAGGCTTTGTTTTGCCAAATGGATGTCCTTAATTGGCCTCAGTAAATCATTATTGTTTGTTATTAATTTGTTGTATTTTTTACCATGAATTACACTTGTCGTAGAAGACATTTCCTGGATTGTAGCTATTTCCTTCAAAGTGGCAGGCCACTGGATGGGTTGACGGTGCCAATGCAGCAGCTCGACTTCCAGTTCTGAATTTGATGAGAACACTGTGCTGATCGCTATTCGCAGGAGGAGAAGAGCTTCGGTCGGGTTGAGTGATGCACTTAAATGGTGTAGGAGAGGTAACAGGACGTGGGGAGTTGGTTGTTGGGTGACTGCTGTTGTGATCTACGTCTTCACCATTTGATCTGCTGGCAACGGCGGACATAGCACTAATAGGGAAAGTGGTGTTTCCCTTTCCACTTGAGCGTCCTCCCTTGCCAAACTTGGATTCCGACTTGATCTGGTCAAGAACTGCGGAGACGACATCCCTCTGTGTATTTCCTCGTTCAGGACGACCGACGATACCGGTCATTTTGTTGACGGAAGAGGGCGATGTTTTGATGGCGTTGCACACATTTCGGCACGCCCAGTCACCCCTAAAACAATTACTGCAAACGGGAATATGAATAAAGTCAAACTATAAGACACTTTCGTCATTTACTTTATTCAGAGTTTATTTTATGAAAATCGGGTTTTGAATGACTGAAACATCTAAAAACAAAGTAAAACAAAGCGATCGTAATAAAAGTGTGGGTCCCACCACTGGCGTAGCCAGGGGGGGGGGGGGGGGGGGGGGACCGGGGATTTGGGAGGCGGGGGAAAAAATGCGTGTATACTATATGCATGCACATGAAGCGGGTCTCCTTTACAACCTTTTAGATAAGATATTTTTGTGAATATTTCACTCAAAGTGTACACCAGATCGTTGAATTTCAATTCAAAATATGCAAAGGGGTATCCTCCTCCCAAACCCTCCCCCTCTGTGCCTCTTTCCCTAGCTTAGTACACTTTTTAGATTTACAATAAAATTATGAATAATTCTGAGTGCTCAAGACTTATCACTTATATTCCGAAAACTGAAGGTTCCCTCATGTGTAAGGGGAATTTCCCCTTTTGATTGACCCTTTCCTCCCTCAGTCCACCCCCCCCCATCAGTAATACTTTTTTTGTGTGTGATTTCCCAAATGTTGATTCCATCAAATATGCGTATACGAGATATCTCAATTTCAACCTTAAAAAGGCAAAAAGCTCCATCGGAAGGAAGGGTGGAGATAGCACTCGCCCACGCCTTCTCCCTGCTCGCCGCCCCTACCCCCCCTCCCCCTTCCGTCATGCATAGAAGTAGACTGTGGCTATACCCAGATTGCTTCATTTCAATTCTAAAAAACGGGGGAATCCCCCTTCCCCTAAGCTCTACCTCACTATACTTTATACATACACACAGATGGTGCACATTCGGAATACGGGCTAAATTCCGTGATTTTAAACACTTCGATGAAAAAGTATTGCACCAAAAATTTGCACCAGATCGCTGAATTTCAGGTCTGTGGGAGGGGATGTGCCCCTATCTACACCCTCGTGTGCATGCTTTTTCTGTTTGATTGCTGAACAGACAGCGTTCATGATATTCAGTGTAAGAATAAATACAAGAAGATTATTTAAATGATACCATTTTTATAGGCAAAATTGTTCAATAATAATCTACACTAAAATATACTGCAACCTTAAACAAGTGGGAGTGTTTCAACTCGTTAAAAACACGCAAAAAACATGCATCAAATTGCACCATTTGCAACATCAAAAATGCAAAAAATTCTCACCGTGGGATACACCCCCTCCGCACACCCTCCCCCTCCCCCTTCGCCTCGCTCCGCTCGCTCGGGTTCAGTCGCGTTCATGATATTCATTGAAAAGAATTAATACAAGAAGTGTATTTAAATTATACCATTTTATAGGCAGATTGTTCAATAATAATCTACACCAAAATATACTGCTATCTTAAAACAAGTGGGACTGTTTTCACGTCGATAAAACGCGCAAAAACATGCATCAAATTGCACCATTTGCAACATCAAAATGCAAAAAGTTCTTACCGTGGGAGGGGGGGGGGGGGGGACACCCCCCTCCCACACCCTCCCCCTCCCCTTCGCTCGCTCCGCTCGCTCGGGTTCAGTCGCGTTCATGATATTCAGTGAAAAGAATCAATACAAGACGTGTATTTTAATTATACCATTTTATAGGCAAAATTGTTTCAATAATAATCTACATCAAAATAAACTGCTACCTTAAAACAAGTGGGACTGTTTTCACGTCGATGAAAGGCGCAAAAAACATGCATCAAATTGCACCATTTACAACATCAAAATGCAAAAAGTTCTCACCGTGGGAGGGTGGACACCCCCCTCAAACACCCTCCCCCCCCCCCCCTCGCTCGCTCCGCTCGCTCGGGCTCGGTCGCTTTGCTCCCTCGCAGACTAACCGCCCCCCCCCCCCCCAAGATGAAATCCTGGCTACGCCGTTGGGTCCCCACACTTTACTAGAGTCGCTCTGTTTGGGATATCTCAGCCATTTCAAAACCAATTTTCATCAAATAAACGTTGAATTCCTCATGGAATCACATGCTCTTTCATATTTCATAAGAGGTTTTCTCATTATCTCACAAAAAAAAATGTTATTCCCTGAAATAAGGTCTCAACCAATACTATATGATCCCTTTAACTAGTAATATCAAGCCTTCGAACAAAGTTCGTAATATTGGTGTTGTTTTATGATGCAAATCTGACATTCAAAGACCATATTTCATACGTATCCCAATCTGTAAGATTTCATTTGCGTAACCTGGGCTCAATTCGGAGATATTTAACTAGATCAGCGGCAGAAAAAACTGATGCATGCTCTTATTTTGTCTCGTCTAGATTTCTGCAATTATCTGTTTTGCAGCCTTCCACAAAAAGAACTTAGTAAACTGCAAACGTCTTCAGAATTATTGACTTTCACGAAGAAAAAACTGTGCATACTACTCCAATACTCCGATCCCTAGCACTGGCTCCCTGTAGAAAAAACGCTATTAACTTCAAGATTCTTCTTCTTGTTTACCGTACATTGCACAAATTTGCCCCTGTCTACTTTCAAAATACTGTTCAGCTTCACCAACCACCACGTAATCTCCGTTCATCAAACTCGCTAAAATTACAGGTACCTCGAAATCAAGCATAATTTGGGGGGGGGGGGGATCGGGCTTTTTTCATATATGGGCCCAAAACTTTGGAATGGCCCTACCAAAATCTCTTAGAGAAACATCTTCCATTGATGGTTTCAAAAAGAATCTCAAGATCTACCTTTTTCAATTTAAATTGACAATTGTATTACCTGTCTGTATATGTGTACGTATATATATATTGTTTTGTTTGTTTATTGTTCTTATTATTTTTCTGTGATACTGTTGTAACGTGACACAATATGTACTCTCTTCTATAGCGCCTTGAGTTTCTTTTTTTAGGTAAAAAATTAGCGCTTTATAAGAGTCTCACTATTATTGTTTATTATTATTATTAATTATTATTATTATTATTATTATTATTATTATTATTATTGTCATTATTATTATCATTATTATTATTATTATTATTATTATCATCATCATTATTAACTAACCAAAGTCCTGCAGGCCGTCCGAACTCTTGGTCAGGGGCCTTCTCGTAGGCGATACCATCCACGTAGCACATGTCTAATTCACAGAGAGAGAGAGAGAGAAAAATAAAAGACAAATAAAAAACATGCGAGTGATATCATTGTATGGGCGGTGAAACTATACGTATACTTTATATACAATCATACGAATGCATGTTTGTATGTATATCTATTTCTTAGTACACAAAACACACACACACAACATTTATATTTTGTAAATGATATCATACTTATTTTCCATTCATAATATTATATGTTTGGGAGGAGAAAAATCTACCGTTATAAAACTTCTGCCTGCCCCCATCTACCTCCACTATCTATCTATCTATCTATCTATCTATCTATCTATCTATCTATCTATCTATCTATCTATCTATCTATCTCTTTCTCTCCCATAGGGGTTGTTTAGGTACTGAGTAATCATAAAACTCTGATGAGAGCCGTAAATCATAACACTATATACATTGCATTTGTCTCATTTTTGCTCTCGTAAAAAGAAATCATGCTATTGTTTGCGACGAGTTACATGGACAAAACTGTGGACTTGTTTTTGGGAAACAGGAAATTTGAGGAAGATAATTTTTATTATGACGTTTACTATGTTTTTGCGCTGAAAGACCCTGCTCAGCATCGGGTTGGCTCGATTCAAATAGAAATTGTCTAACTCTGCGAACTGAAGTGTATAATGATTGCCAGACGCATGATATCAGTATGCAAACGTCTAAGGCCTATGCTACCGCTATCTAAAATCTATGAATGTAATAAAATATGCTATAAAATAAACCATTCACCCAATGATTTGTTCTAACACTACTGTCTATGGGAAAACAGATTTTTTTTTTAACTTTATTGAAGCATTCTACGTTTATCACTTCAGAGCTATAATTGCTTCACGTCTACAGCGTCACTCACACCATGGTCATATATATGACAATGTAGCTCACAGTTTTAAAACTGAAATCATTGTAAACAATGCCGCAAAAAGAAATGAACTATTCCATTGGTCCCGCTATAATACATATCTACGCCTTTTTCTCTTTTTTTTTTTACTTTCATCGATGATGTCTTGCCTCTAAAGCCCACATCCTGAAGTAAAAATGAAATCCATAATATGATAAGCCATTGAGAGTAAAGAGCGAGCAGATCTATTGATGAGATTTCCTCATCCCATTTAATTGTTACTAGCCTTCGAACCCCAAAACTTACCAACTTGACATCCAATTTTAGTACAAGCCGCACGCCCGGACGAAGAACATCGGCTGTAAAGGAAAAAAAAATAGGTAAAGAAATAGGAAAAAACTTAAGCTCAATCAAGTATGCCTCTGCTACATCTTTGAATATCATACTCATCATGCTTCTTGCTGTTATCGCAACTTTAATTAGGATTAGTCTGGTGAGTTCAAACACAGTGAACAAACCCGGCTGATATAGGCCTACTCGAGTGGTGAGGCCTACCGTAACGAGCCACAGTTCTCTGCCAGAATAAGAGATTGCCAAAGAATTGATAATGCTGATAATAGTAATCATCAATATCTTGATGTAATTAATGATGATGATGATAATAATAATAATGATAATAATAATAATAATAATAATAATAATAATAATAATAATAATAATAATAATAATGATAATGATAATCATCATCATCATCATCATCATCACCATCATCATCACCATCATCATCAACAACAGTTTGGTGTTTGGTGGATGTCAAGCTAATCAACGTAGTTTTAAACGATTTTAAGCTTAGGAAACTCAAATCCGTGTTGGTTTACGTGTTCTTTCTATCACGAAGACATTTTTGCAAATTCTTAGTCATATACTCAGTAATACAGTCATTATATACCATCTATTGCACTTGTTGTAGAACATGTCTCCAGGGGCGTAAGCATGACCGTTGTGAAAGCAATGGACAGTTGGTGGCGTGCTCACAACTTTTGGTGGTGTCGAGAGAGTAGTGCTCGGATCGTTACTACAGACATTTTCGCAGGACCACGTTCCATGGTGACAAGAACTGCATCAATACGGACAGATAGAGGGAAAGATTAAAAGGGGTATGAAGGTATCCTCATACAACCACAGCCACCGTCCCCACTCCCCCCCCCCCCCCCCCCCACCCCTCCACTGTCGGCGAATGGGAAAGCAAACCCAAAGAGCAATGTGGATTGAGTGTAAGCAGCAACATTAGCAGAACACATCGGTGAAAGTTTGAAGAAAATCGGACAATCGATGCAAAAGCTATGAATTTTTATAGTTTTGGTGTTGGAACCGCTGGATAATAATAATAATGATAATAATATAATGTTCTTATATAGCGCGATTCAACACAAAATAGGTTCTCAAAGCGCTTTACATACATACATACATAATGAAACATAGTTACAACTGAAAATTGGCAAACCACATATCATAACGGTATAATTCACTGAAGGGAGAGCAAATATTGAGTGCAACAGCTATTCTGCGCCACATCACACAATCGATGGATGGTGAGACTACTAGAGGCTATGACGTGTGAGTGGACAACAATATAAAGAAAATATGAAAATAATTATGAAGAAAATTCCACAAAAAATCATTTTTTAATGAAAATTACAAATTCCATCAAGTTGATACTGACATAGTTATGTTAAGGGCAGCAATTATTCCCAGTGCTTTCTGAAAGGGGTTAGTCAAGTGCTCTTTCATAATTGTAGAAAAGTAAATTTTTGTTGAATTTCCTTTATATTTTCTTTGTATTGTTGTCCACTCATACGTCATAAATTCTAGTAGTCTCCTCATCCAGCGGTTCCAACACCAAAACTTTAAAAATTCATAACTTTTGCATCGATTCTCTGATTTTCGTCAAACTTTCACTGATGTGTTCTACCAATGTTGCTGCTTTCACTCAATCCACATTGTTCTTTGGGTGTGGGTTTCCTTTAACATGGAAATGAATAGTCGATGTTCTTATGACTCACTCATATTATTTTAACTGCATACTACCATAATATGATTTAATACTTTTCTTTTCATTTCTCTACAATTAACAACAACATCAACAACAACAACAAGGCTGGATGATTATGATGATACTGGAAATAGATAAACAGTCCCTTCATCATGCTTTTGCAGACCCCCCAAGTGTGATATAACAATTGAAAATATTGACTTTGATATGTTTTTTTTTTTAAATCAATAAGGTGTTTTCCTTCTTCACGGAGCTGTGAATCTTTCGAGCGATCCCAAGGAACAGACTTACATTTTCAAATATTGTTTTGACAGCCCATGTGTATACAAGATATATGCAGGAATTATCAAGTTCCTTACAGCTGAGTGGCTGTGCTATGTATAGCGGGTCTTCATAATACCGCGAAAAGTCATTTTTAATATCGATGGCAAGTTTCCCGAAACAGTGGCCGAAATACGAATCATTGTTTGACATATCAATGAACGATAAACTCTCCACCTCTTTCAATGATAAATCATTCAGAGAGTGAAATTAGTTGTGTCATTATGGGACGGATATGAACGGGTTTCATTGTAGTTTATGTCTACATCATAAATATTCCGAATATACCGTCGGGTTTTCTTTGTACGGTTGACACGAAAACAAAACTCCAGACAAGTGTAATTCATGAAGACTTTTCATGATGATTATGGTTTCTCTTTCACACGTTACACTGATCCTCTATAATTATAGGGACCATTACTGGTAATTGTTATGAGACTTGTTAATGTACTCTGGATTCCTTTCAGATAAAGCTCTATAATGTGCACAACAGGTACTGCATGCTCACGACATGGCACTAATGTATTCTTACCACTGAGTGCATCCATCCTTGCTTGTGTGGTTTAACGTCAATCTGCCAGCACCGTTCAAGTAGCAGATATCTGTTTGGTTGAAAGTGCATACGATCTCTCGCGTAACGTCGTTAAAAAACTAACAACCGTTTATAATTCCGTTAACATTAAAAAGTTTCTGCGCAGGTAGACTTTCATTCTAAAGTATGATGAACTTCTGTGCACTCTTAGACATTGTGTGAATTGTCATAATACATCTAGTCAAAGAGAAAACATTATTCCCCTTGAAAAACAGTTTATGTCGCCCCAATTTTGGAGGGTAATGATCGCATTGCGATGCAAACGAAAATAGAAAAGATAGGAACAAGAAGAAGAAAACTTCATGAAATATATAATACGGGAAACGCAGAAGGGTACTGTATAATCATTTACGATAATATATCAAAATCTCTCTACATCTCAAAAAACAAACAAACAAAAAAAAAAACAAAGAGTATACCGTAACCTACGTGACGAGCACTGGACTTTACTGCATGAAGCCAGACCGGGGCCGAAGCAGGAACTGTGGTAGGAAATGAGATTCCAACGATCAGTTGGGCCCTATGTTATGACTCTATGAGGACTTTTCAGCACTGCTTGTAAGGTTTGATGTATGGCGTGTTCCTTCCAGTCAAATGTGCTTGCCACGATACTCGCATGTGGTCACTCCAAAAGTGTTGACTTGGGAGATATTTGTCTCGCTTTTCAAACTTTTATTTGTATCTCTATCATTTTCTTGTTGCTTTGGTTTGAGACCTCGCACTGCTGAAAACGGAAATGTAGAATGAAGGCTGAAATTTTGACCCTAATATGTTCTGGCTTGCTTGTGTCAATATTGGCAATTAGTGTTTTCTATTCTTTTGTTCACATTTTTATTCTGTGATCAAGATCACTGAACAAACGTCAGGGGAAAGGTCTCGAAATGATAAGCAAAATCAATCGCTAATATAAGTTAATAGGCCTACTGAGTAGAAATTCGAGCTAAAAGTCACCATACTAGCGTTACACGCTCATCCGTAATCTTTAGAACTTGTTTTATGAATTGAAAAATAAAACAGAAACTGATCAATTTAAAACTATTATATTTATAGTTCACCGTCGATCATGCATGGCTACGGTAAAAGTCAGTACTAAAATTGATGCATCACACTGAAATCACATTTGCTGAAAATGATACAAAATATCTCACATGTCCTACAAGGTATCTTTGTTGAAATATCTAAGCCATGATAAGCCATTATTGTAGGTGCGACACATGGGGAAGTTTTGAATTATGGTATTTTCCATCAGCGTCAACAAGTAGGTATTTCACGTCGATTCAAGAGTGATTTACAGATCTATAATCTCTTACCACTTCTTGCAATCCCTGTAGAAATGCTGGCCGACCGGAATAATGTCGCCCAAATGAGGACAACCCACCCGAGTTGAAGACCCAGAATCTGCATTAGGGTGACATTCAGTTCAATAGTCGAAAGGCAACAGCATGAATTCCATCATTCAGGCATTCATGCATTGGAGCGATTGGACCATCCAGAGTTTAGACAACAGGTAAGCTGGCTTTAGGTGTGTATAACAATGATGATGATAATGACAATACAAATCATACTTTTGCAACTACAATTCCAGTTAATAAATATAATTTCACTTCGACACAACAACTATTATATGAGTTGGATACGGTTTTACTTTTCCTTCTTCTTTTTGTTTTCAAAAACAAAGTAAGTTCATATTTGTGTGCAGGACAATGACATAATCACCTCATCTGCATGAGTTCACGATCGAAATTTATGGTGAATCATGTTAAAGTTTTAAATTCCATAACTCCCCTATTCTATGAGCGATTTTTGATTTGCTTATTCCGTCTGTTTACTACTCCATTGGTCTTATTCTGATTGGTGAAAAGTATACTGGAGTATATATGCAGTACAATATTGCACTGAAGTCTTCGGGTAAAGGAACTGCTCGAAAAGAACATGCCAAAATTTGGCGAAGGGTATACAATTACACAGACTTGACTTTCGTACCGCTAGCTATTGCAGTCGCCATAGTTGCAGCTGCAGCTGAAGGGAACAGTCCCTGCCGTGCTTCCGTTGCCAGGGGTATAGGCGTTGGACTTGCTGCTGCGGACTCTCCTTGAGTCGCATCAGCACCTGGATCAAGGTCGAGTTCGATTCCCTTGCCGTAGGCGGAGCAGTCGACATCGTCACTGTGTTGTCTTGTTCCCTCGATCTCCACGCCCGTGAGTATGTCCACACACATGCAGTAGCCGGCCAGGTAGTGACACTGTTTTGGAGCGTAGTTCCCATCCACAGTGCACTGAACACGCCGGGAGAACATCTTGCGAAGCCACTTCGGGTTGGCGTTGTATCTCCGCAGCACATCCCTGCATGTTTCGTTCGGTGAAATCCTCGTCATTGTAGCATTGGATGTTGCTGATATGTTGTCCCCACCGAGTGTTCCATTTCGACTTGTTGTTTCATTGGCGTTGATTGCAGTGGTGTTAATGTTGTTGCTGATGTCAGCCATGACCTCTTGCTCGTTTAAGACAGCTAGACTGGGCTCTATGAGCAATTCAAGCATAATGCGAAAGATTTACAAACCAACAACAGCACCAAATCTTTTCATATCTTTGGTATCTATATAATTTAATATCACATCTTTTTTCTACCTGTACTCGACTTAAAGGATAGGATTCTGTATCCCAAAATAGTTCCAAGTTAGTCGTGTCATTAACGTTCATCGTGTCTGTGACTAAATGTTTCTTTTGGGTTACTAGAAAGAGAAAATATTTACCACGTGTGCAGTCATGTCTAAAAAGACGAAAATGTGCATGCATATTTACTGACTGTTCAAATACCACCCCCCCCCCCCCAAATACAGGACATCTTATGAAATGTTGTGTAAGATGTAAATCTCGAAGAAATGTCATTTGCACCAGTCAAACTGCTGGATAAATGATACATTAACCTGCCATGTTATATTGGGAAATACTACGTGCATATTTTTAATACGAATCATACTATGTCTCAGGACTGCGACCGATTATAAAACACTTTTTCACTAATATCTATAACCAGCTGCAATGTACTGAAGAATCTGGATTATATTTGATCCTTTCCGGAAATATACAGAGGGAAGGAAATATGAATAGCAATAAAGTGATATCAGCGTAAAAGCGAGTTTTCATTGATATAAGGTAGCGGGTACCCTATGATGATATCTAAACTATTTGCCATTATCTAAGCGTCTTTGCAGCTTTCGATATAATGTGGCTAATCGATGTGGCAGAATCAATGCCGTTTGCGGTGTGAAGTCAATACCAACGACAGGAATTGTGTCCTGCGGTTCGTTGAAAAGGGGACTATAAAGAGCCTTGAGTTTTGGCTCGGTCTGGTTTAGCGGGAAGGACGATTAACACTATTGGTGATTAAGCGTCTCGTCTCGTCTATGTTGGTTCGAGTACCCTTGATGCAGTGGTTTGTGTGTCCCTACATCATGTAAGACAATTCATCCTCGCGGCCTTGTCCTTCGGCATGGATCTGAAGCTGTCGGTCTGGTGGTTGATTGCTTACAAGAAACCAATGCTTTCATAGCTGTTTCAAATGTAAAATC
Source organism: Diadema antillarum (assembly GCF_040938485.1). NCBI lineage: Eukaryota > Metazoa > Echinodermata > Echinoidea > Diadematoida > Diadematidae > Diadema > Diadema antillarum. The sequence goes on along the minus strand of NW_027272880.1, from coordinate 22,046 downwards.
TTGGGATGTAATGTACATGGAATATTATTTGTATGAAATGATTATTTTGTAATCATTTCATTTTCAACATTTCATCTGAAAAATGAAGGGAAATAGATGGGGCTCACCGGTATGACAATGCTCGTCAATACTCGTGGTCCAAGTTCCATTATCAGAACAAATCCTGCCATATAGGAAACATTCAGGTGTTATTATGTAATGAAGTGAGATCTCGTGACAGTGTAGGTATAACGCTTTTGCACACACTTATTGGATGGCGTGTATACATACGAAAATTACTCTTTTATGAATTTCGCAATTCTTACTTTAATGTATATTCACAATCTGTAACACCGAGAGGTACATCTTTCAAAACCACGTCATCTGGTTATCATGTTCGCTCCTACGAGGAAAAGTCATTATAGACAATTAGTTTCATTTTGGGTCTATGCTTGTGTGTATAATAGATTTTCCGCTTACTTTGGGAACGAAATTGCGGTCACGCTACATTGCAACCACACAACATCAAGGAAGCCTAGACATATTCCTCGCACAGCTTCCAAACAGTGTTTAAGACATTGACTCTCTCTGTTATGTAGAATTTAATTACACTTTACTGCAGTGATCGCTACTTTGATTGATATAGTATTTATTCGCTGATGCCTGCAATGTGGCAAAAGTGCGTGTTCTCTGTTATCCACTGATGTTTCCTGAAATCAAACATGGATTTGCTAAAGCGTTTCTCGTCGTTTGCATGTTACCTAAACGTATTATAGTTGAAACTTGTCTATTTTCTGCCCATATGATGTATGCTGTATAGATTGATCCTCAATAGAATTCAACTTACTTGGCAACGCACGAAGATTTCCTGATGACTTCACCAACTTGGTATTCTTCATTGTGATCCTCACAAAACACACGGCGAGCTGTCCTCGTCGAAAGTAAATTTTAGGTTGATTTTGAATATGTATGAAAAGTTTGATCCAAAAATGGGTTAAGCGCCATTTTTAAACATTTTAAAGTAAGTCCATCATCAGATTCAGGAGGCAGACTTAACCGGAAGAAGAAGAAGACAGTGGAATATAAAACCTTTCCAGTAATACCCAAATTATTACATAACGAAGAATACTCTTCATTCTGTTCTTGAAGTTTTGATTAAAAAGAAAATCCCATGTTTTCTTAATACTTTGTTTGTTCTTTAATCACAACTGTCTCAAATTAACGAGAATGGCGTTAACTCATTTTGCGCTAAAACTCTTCACATATCCCATACCACGCAAAGGAAGAATGCGACTTGGGGCTCGTCAATAAGATATCATGTACGTAATTATCCAATGACATAGTAACATTTGTAGGCCTATACGTATTACTTGAACAACAAGCAGAATGACGAATCACGCAAGAGGCTGTATCATGAAAATGACTTGATGACGTTTATGTTTGTTTGGAGAAAGAATTAAAAAAGATTTACCATCAGATTTGTGCACTATTCCTTTCACGGCAAACACTTCTCGTATCATCTTCCCTTTTTCGACTTTCCATGAAAACATCTTTGAAATGGAGAGAAAATCACATATCCATTTACATCTACGGTACTTTTTTCTTCATGGTAGACTGCACATTCTCCAGAGTGACCATAGACCTTTCTTGGTGTATGGCACGAGTTATGTACTTTGACCATTGCCTGTTCTTACAACTACCCAAAGAAAGTTAAAATCACCAGGATAGGACTACAGAAAACAAGGTGTTTATAAGTATCATTATCATTAGTTCTCCTACCAGTAGTAATAGTGATCATAGGAGCATTGTTATTGTTGTTTTCAGTATAATCATCACTTTCCAAACCTTCATGGACACAGGGGCACAGAAATCTGACGGTGTAGTCTTCACAACGCCGGCTGCCTAGCTGGTCGTCATGGCGACAGGTTAAACCTTGACGTCGTCTGCAGGTCACTGATTGGGAGGATTCAGATGACGGTACCCCGCCCACAGTCTGGCACTCAATGTATGCAGGGACACTACCCCTGCATATCCCATGGCTAAGTGGAAAGGGTTAAAATGGAAACGGAGAATACTTCCGAAGAATATTTCCTTAGTCTTTTGACAGTTATGATCAAAAGGACTTTACTTTGAACATGCAAGCCATCAAACCACACCATAAGCCAAGTATGCTTTCCCATGCCGAGCTCTAATGGGACTTTGTTTCTAGCTTGACGTTAGGGTTTCATAACGGCCACCGCACACTACACGATCAGACTGGTCTTAAAGTCTTAAGCCAAGCTGGGTCTTAAGACCAGTCGTACGACCGGACACCGCACACTATACGACCGAACCTTACGAGTAGGCTTACGACTGTAAGGCGCGCGCGGTGCGCACTGCGTGCGCTTGTATTTTACTGCATTGTGAATGGCTGAAAGCCTACGACCGGTCGTAGAAATTCAACATGTCAAATCTCTACGACTGGCACTAAGACCCAGTCGTACGACTAGAAAATGGCAAGACTGTGACGTCACACTTCTAGTCTTAAGGTCTTAAGACCGGTGAATCGGGGCAAAATCGTGTAGTGTGCGGCGGGCTTTAGCCTCAGCGATTAATACGTCGTCATACTCATATATATATATATATATATATATATATATATATATATATTACCTGCCCAAGAAAATACTGAACGAGGCTTTAAAAAATCATGTAAATCTTTAAATCACATATAAACGATACAGACACAATTAGAATGATCAACCTCAATGTCACTCATACCCATAGCATTGCGGCAGAGGGCACGATGGCCTATAATCCATGAACAACGGATTAGAATTAATCACAGCTCACAAGCTGAGCTGCTATTAACTTCCGCGAAGCTTTGTTACCATGGTTACCTGATTCTGAGCCTTGGCAGAGACTCGATGTCCCCAGTGCCGCTAGGATCGTCTGAATTTAACCACTCTGTCCAACAGAAGCCTTTGGCAGGTGCTGACATTGAATCAAACACATCAAACAAACACAACGCTAGAGTTAGGATTCAAAGCAACTAACATATCAAAGCATATCATCCATGATTACAATACAATGTCTATTGATTCAGGTTTAACAGATGGAATGTAATAGAACAATGCATAAACGTATATTTGTCATATATGATATATCACAATCATATCATATAGAAAATAACATTACAATTTATATTTCCTTTTCTTTATAATCATGATAAATAATTAAAGATGATAACATAACATATTAACCATATCAAGTAGTATAAAGCATGCTGCATTTAACATCTCACAGATGAGACGTGAAAACTTACAACAATAATCCGCTCATACAAGTTCAGACAAGTTCAACTATCATTATAACAGGGACAGAAGGAAAGAATAGACTTGGAAGAGTAGGTTTGCCCTAATTAAATCCGCATAATTCTGAAGATGAGGGAGAAGGGAAAAAATAATAAGATAGGCATACCATCACATGTCAATCCTGTAAATCCAGGCTGGCATCTGCACGTGTCAGGTGCAATGCACTCTCCCTCGTGAGCACAAGGGGTTACACAGATGGCTGCAAAATGATTTACAGAAGATGTGTTACATTCTATACATACTCTGAGAAATTAATATGATTCTGATGATTGCTCTTTCTCTCCCCACCCCTCTCTATCATATCTGATCAAGTAATTACGTAATAACTACAACACAACAATGTGACGTTTTAAAGAAACATCTTACACAAATGGTTATCAGAATGACTGTCATATTTCACAAACCATTATATCAAAGATCACAGGATTTTCAACTCAGAAAAAAAAACTGCGGTAAACGTGCGTAACGATAACACAACGTAATACTTGACCACTGAGGAAGGTGACACTGTGAATAATTTAAAAGTATGTTCTTCAAATAGTTACACATTTTTTTGTATGAAAATTGTGCATCGAGAATTATACTGTGAACGATTCGCTAAAAGTTGTTTGTACAAACACGTAGCCTTGATTCTGTGACTTTCTGTTTTTATTTAATCATTATCCCAGCAGCCTATATCTGGAGCTCTAACAGAATGGATTTCAATCACAAGGAATTTCCTTGACTCAGACTCCATCTGTCTCGTGTAGATGACAACGGTTTACACAAAGGTTAGATGACAAAAAAAAAGAAGATATATGATAGATATTCCAGTTATGATGTTCTATATCTTCTTGTCCTTTGTGTCTGTTTCTTGGTGAAACTTATTATCAACTTTTGTTTGTTTGTTACTCACGAGTTTTGCAACCCTCAGTAACATTTCCTGTATATCCAGGGCAACACTGCAACTCCGTTCTGTCGGTTAAACAGTCAAGTAAGCATTAAAACAAGGAGGGTACTTAGAATTCAAAATCCCAAAGCTTTATAGGAAGTAGGGCGGGTGAGTGAACGGGCAAGAACATACGATGGAAGTGGTGGTGATGGGGTGATGGGATGGTGGTGGTGGTGGTGGTGGTGGTAGAGGGGTGAGGATGTAGTGGTGGTAGTGGTGGTGGTGGTGGTAGTGGTGGTGGTAGTTGGACGAGGGGATGGTGTTGGTGGTATCAGTTCTGGTGGTGGATAGTGTGAGGGATGGTGGTGGTAGCGGTAGCCTGAGAGGTGGTGGGGATGGTTTTAGTGGTGGTAGTGGCGGTAGTGGTGGTGGTGATATGAGGGGTGGTTACGGGAAAGGAACACGATCATCGATTCTGGCATAAATATTAACCATACCGAGTAAATGGCTTCTTGTCAGGAGGAACTGTTAGATGGGGGGGGGGGGGGGGGGGTGTGCAGTGGCGTATCTAGGGGGGGCAAGGGGGGCACGTGCCCCGGGCGCCACTCCTTGGGGGCGCAAAAAAAAAAAACGAAGAAGAAAAAAAAAAGAAAAAAAGAAAAAGAAAAGAAAAAAGAAAAGAAGAAGAAGAAGAAGAAGAAACTCACCGGAAACGGGGGGGGGGGGGGGGGGAGGAAGAATGGTGGGGGGGGGGCAGAAAACGAAATTAAAAAAAGATAAAAACAAAACATAACGATGACTCGGACAAAATGACAATGTTTATTGTGTTCACACAAGAATTCCATGTTATGTAAGCTGAAATACAACAATTTTCGGCTCGCTCGCTGCGCTCGCTCTCTAAATTTCATATAGAAGAAGAAGGTAAGAACAAAATGTGATGATGACGCGGACAAAATGACAATGTCTATTGTGTTCACACATGTCATTTTATATTTAGCAGGCAAAATGTTTCACGGAGCAGCGGCTGCAATTTCTTTCGTTCTGAAGCGATCGCCAATTGGATCAAAAGAAGGCGCCAACGGTTTCGAACATACGGGGGGGGGGGGGGGGCGCCAAAAAAAAATCAAACAAGATAAGAACAAAACGTACTGATGACGTGGAAATATACAAATTTCGGCTCACTCACTCGTACTAATTTAGAGTATTTCTTCAAGTCCTCAGTTTGTTGGTAAAAATCGTTATCTATAAGGCCGTCACTATATCTTGATTGATTAGAATTGTAAGATTTGATAAGCAAAAAATGACAAGAGTTCCATGTTTTGTAAGCTGAAATACAAAAATTTTCGGCTCGCTCGCTGCGCTCGCTCGCCAAAATTTATCACAACAAAAAGGAGATAAGAACAAAACGTGATGATGACGCGGAAATGTACAACTTTCGGCTCACTCGCTCGTACTAATTTAGAGTATTTTCTCAAGTCGTCAGTTTGTTGGTAAAAATCGTTATATATAAGGCCGTCATTATATTTTGATTAGAATTGTAAGATTTGATAAGCAAAAAAATACAAGAGTTCCATGTTTTGTAAGCTGAAATACAAAAATTTTCGGCTCGCTCGCTGCGCTCGCTCGCTGCGCTCGCTCGCCAAAATTTATCAAGAACAAAACGTGATGATGACGGGGAAATAAAAATACAAATTTCGGCTCACTCGCGCGTCCATGGGGGGCATTTCATGAAGCAATTTGTCAGATATTTCGTCTGACAAACTGTTAAAAGCTACTGAAATCCTTGCCTCTGATTGGCTGAAAGCAAATTTTGTCCGACAAGTTGCTTCATGACAAAATGCTTCATGAAATGCCCCCCCCCTTTAGAATATATTTTTAAAGTACTCAGTTTGTTGATATAGATAAATCGTTATCTATAAGGCCGTCACTATCTTGATTAGAATTGTAAGATTTGATAAGCAAAAAATGACAAGAATGCCATGTTTTGTCAGCTGAAATACAAAAATTTTCGGCTCACTCGCTGCGCTCGCTCGCCAAAATTTATCAAAATTCATTACATTTAAATCACCCTCAAAAGACCCTTTTAAGGGCTTGAAAAGCATATCATGTGGACTTTGCTTAGAGTCCCTACCGGGATGGGGTTGGGGTTGAACACTAGTCTTTTTCAGAAATTAGGGGCGCAATTTTCGCGCTTGTCCCGGGCGCCGTTTTCCCTAGATACGCCACTGTTGGTGTGAGTTAAGCTATCATCAGAGAGGTTTCAAAAGCGACGAAATGGTATGTAAAATGTCTGCGAGAACTTCCGATTAGCACTTGCACTGTATTATTGCGAATCATGGCTGAATTCAACTGTTAGATATCTACTACACAAAACCCCATGATCTTCAGGCGCAAATACAGAGAACAAAGACAATCTTCAGCTCTTTTTTTTCATATGAGATATCGGTAAAATATCAAGAAGAATTCGACATTACTCAGTAGGCGTTTTCACATCAGCCCGATAAAAATCCAAGCTCGAGATATTTTTCGCGTCGCGAATTAGTGCGCTGTTTTCATTTCCTATTCACATCAGCCCGAAGAGAATTAGCCCGAAATTTTTTTCGAGCTTATTCGACAGCTGAGCATGTGCAAACAGCGTCAGTAATGTGTGCAATTTCAGAAATTCCTCATGATTTGTGTGCAGTTTGCCTCGATCGAGTGGGTCACACACGCTAGGCATGATGGGATGCATCGCGCTAATTTCTTTAGGCGTTTTCACATTATCAAATAGCGCGCTAGTTCGCGAATTATCCCGCTATTTCAGAAATTTCCCGAGTTGTACTCGAGAAATTTTCTCGATCAGAGCGATACAATTAGCGCGCTAATTTGTGCTCACATTATCAAATAGCGGGCTATTTCGTGATCGGGTAAATTTCCCAAGTCAGAAAATAGCGCGCTATTTCGAAACATCGGGCTGATGTGAAAACGCCTATTATGAGACGTACATGAGCACACACACAAATGCATGAATACACAATACTATAGTGTTCACACAGTTGATAACAATATTAATGTCCAAGAACTTGAATTATTGAGAAAAAAAAAACCTAACTAAACCAAAGCTCTTTAATTTTACATATTACTCATAAATATTACGCCCCACACAGAAATTCCCTGTTATGGCATAGTTGATTCAAATTACTGAAGTTATTGCAAGTTTTTACCCCTGATCGGCACATGACCAGAAACAGGGATTAAGGCTTTGTGTTGGTTTGGTATGTGCGATAGCATTTGCCTAAAATCCACAAATTTTGAATGATTCGTGACACGGCTATGCGTGGAAAACGGAGATAACATCTTAACTTGACGCATTTTATAGTATAGAGCATACACAGAGGAAGCTTCCAAACAACATAAATTGTTTTTACGGTTGTTAAAAAAAGATAACATGATAAAAACGATCTGTAGTTCAAATAAATATGATTCAAATTACATGTATATAATAATTATGTTGGGAAATGCAAAGGGGAAATGGCCGCTTTTTCTTGTGAATCTACTTCCGGTCTTGTGTGTTCTACGTATTCTTGTTACAACAACTAAGGACGTTGTTAGAACTATTCCAGAGGATGATTGGAACTGGATGGAATTTCCCTTTCCTTTATTGTGTTTAATGAGGTTGTTTTATGCCATTTTCTGCTTTTGCTATAAATCAACATGCAGCGCCAGTTTTGTTCACATCCCGCACACTTCATACACGTACCTTCTAGGATTACCTGGTATTACCATAAAGATTATTGTCATGTCCACTGCTTTTCTGGTTGATTTGAAAACCCATGTCTGCATTTTTACTGATTCTAATTACTTATTTGGTATATAGGAAGGATTTGAGCATAGTCCGGTGTTAACTGTCGTCATTGCCTTTGTCTCAACTATTTTAAAGGACAAGTTCACCTTCATAAACATAAGGATTGAGAGAATGTAGCAATATCAGTAGACCACATCATTGAAAGTTTGAGGAAAATCGGACAATCCGTTCAAAAGTTATGAATTTTTGAAGTTTTTGTGCAGTAACCGCTGGATGAGAAGACTACTGCAGTCTGTGAATAACTTAGATGTCACATGCGTACAAGAATATAAGGAAAATATAAAGAGAATTTCACAAAATGTCATGTTTTGAAAAAAGTACACATTCCCCCGACTCGTTACCGACAAATGTTATGGGTAATATTATTCCCCCTGCCTTTAGGAAGAGGCAAGTCAAGTGCTCTTTTATTGTGCGAAAAAAATGAAAATATGTTGAATTTTCTTTACATTTTCTTTATACTGTTGTACGCATATGACTCACAAGCTGTAGTAGTCTCCTCATCCAGCGGTTCCAACACAAAAATTTTAAAAATTCATAACTTTTGCATTGATTGTCCAATTTTCCTCAAACTTTCACTGATGTGTTATACTAATATTGCTGCATTCTCTCAATCCTTATGTTTATGAAGGTGAACTTGTCCTTTAAAGCGATAGATACGAGGTGTCATGGCATGGCAGGTGTCATTGTTTGTTTGTTTGTTTGTTTGTTTGTTTAGCGAAACCCTGAGGTCCGAATTCACGAAGGTGGTACAAAATTAAACCATGGACATTTGAAACCGTGGTCTAAGTAAACCTGGTACAAACTTAGACCATGGTTTAAACCATGGAACAATTCACGAAGCAAGGTTTAGAAAAACCATGGTTTAAACTATGGTTTCATTTCTTACCACCTTCGTGAATTCGGGCCTGAGAGTGTTGTGACTAATGCAGCACAGTAATCACACCTACACCGTACCCTGATTTTAGCTATTATAATCATGTGATAGATCCGTTCAAGGCATAATAGAATAACAGAAAGTAGATTGTAGCAGTAAAACATTATAAAATTGTTGGTTTCAGAAGATTAAAAAATTATCTGATAACTTACGAGCCATCGTCACCAGTAATTCTGCAAACACGTTGTAGCCTGGAAGCAAAAATTTAAGACATGACATAGATAAATTGGTTATTTTTTCCCCGCTAGAATATGCAGCAAGGTCAGAATTATTAGTTTACTCTGCCAATACACGCTTTCTACAAGCCGAACAATACATGATGTAAGCGCGATCCTACACTGGAATAGCATGCGCTGCCCTTGCTGGTAATACCAAGGGGTACAACATGATCAAACGAAATAAATGTTTTAGGTGAGAGCAATAATTTCCGCGGCATTTTTAGAAGTGGGTTCGTGAATATTGTGATATCTAATGTCAGATTTTTTATAAAAGTGAAGAAAGGGATCACCATGGGAAAAAGAAAAGCCCGTTTCTGAAACAGAACAAGTAGAGTGAGTGTGATGGACAATGTGCCAAAACGGCGTCCTCCCTGTCGAAACATCAAGAAGTAAGGGAATACCACTGTATGTAGTACAATGTATAAATCTTGGTTACTTTATGGAAAATTGTATCCAACTCTCTGATGTTGGCTAGAAAAGACTTCATCCATCTCTTCTGTGTATTCAGTGCGCACCTTTTTTTTCCGTCAATTTCATGATGACCTTTACGTATGACCGCTTTAACCGACAATGTTCACTGATTAAATAAATGGACTTAGATTTGGGAGGTTGGTTTTGTTATGACTTATTCAGGTTTCGACGTCACCGTGGTCATTGTGTAACCAAGAGATTTCATGGATTGCTTTGTAAATTTGACGATATTTGTTCTATATACAATGTACTCCTGCCTCGTGCAGTGATTCAATAGCACGTGGTTCATCTACTCTGCTATTTCGTCGTCAGAGGAATATGCGAAATATGGCTATCGAGTATTACAATTAAGTCGAGTGCGGGTACGCCGCAAATTAAGATATCCTGCTAGCTCAATAAATATAAATACAGCTGTACTGAAAATTATCATTATCAATAAATGGCGACAGTATTCTTACGATTCTTCGTCCATCTCATGAGCTCCTTCCGCAACGCCAGCATCCTCTCCGCGATTATTCCATTCCCCAAACATCCCATAACCATGGAAACGTTGCCTCCCCAACAAGTCTTCTTCTACAGGGTGTTCCACGCGCAATTTTCTGCCGGCTTTATTGAGGACGCTTCTGAGGGGCCGCTTGGTGAGCAACCTTCCGTGAGCGGACAGACTCAGGGCGGCAAAAAGTACAAAGATGACAGTAATTTCCATGGCTGCTTTTTTGCGACCATTGAAGCAAACTGACATAACTGGCTAATAATGTGCGACAGAAAGGTAACAGAATTTCGGATGCCTCATGGAAGTGATGTCGATGAACAAGTTTCACGGCGTCCAGCGTCGTGCGCTTTCAGAGTCGCACTCTTCTAGAGAGATTCCTACACTGCTCGAACAATGTCCGCGTGAGTAGCTATCATGGCTTTGATTGGACGACCAACTTTTCCATAAGCTACGTCACGAGATGATAAAAAGAAAAAAAAAAAAAAACGATGTCGGGGTTCAACGTTTTATCTCGAGATAACCGTAACGACAGTCGTCATCATTGAGAGGTACGTGGTCATTGGACACGTAACCTCTGGGGAAAAAAAGCCGCTCTTGATTGGCATCGGTGAATGATAATTATGTTATCTATGAATCATTTTCTCTCAAAGAACGCTCGCAATATCAGCGATGATGAAAGAGTATGGCCTGCATTGTATTCGTGTGGTAGATGAAATCGCGCAGTTCTGAGCGCAACAAGGGTGCTAAACGCAAGTTTTTGTTGTTCACAGTGCAACACGACTCACTGTTCCGCCCCTGAACTCGAAAGATTGGAGGACAATGCATTCTCGATGCCGTATGTGTGTCCTGCTGTACGATAAAACAGGTCAAGCTGTTCTTCAGCTCCACTCTCGCTTCCTCCAAATCCCTGCTATACCCGGTCCTTGGCTTTCGTGATGACGCGAATCGCACTTCCCTTGGCGGAAGAAGACAGGGGAAGTGTGGTGTGACGCAGGCGACGACAAACCTTTACCACTGGGTCTTGTGCTATCGACAACTTTAACGTGTAAATCGAGACATGTCACTACTGAAGTTTGTTTTAGTTTTAGTTTGTTTTTTTTTTCCAAGAGGTCTCCTGTTTGGCGCATCGCTTTTACGGGGCCTGTATAATTATAGAAGTGGTAACTGGTATGATCGAAATAAACTTATTGCCGCCCCGCCTACGATCTTACGCAGGAGAGTTTAATGCCTAACTGGTTACCTGTAAGTCCCTTTCTTATACATACAAACTCATATACACACACTTTATATGTATATGTATGTATGTATGTATGTGTGTGTGTATATATATATATATATATTTCAAGAGTAAAAAACAGTCGTATAAACACCGCAGGAGCCAAAAAATTGGACTGACGTTTCGGTCAAAGACCTTATTATTTTTTGATAAAGGTCTTTGACCGAAACGTCAGTCCAATTTTTTGGCTCCTGCGGTGTTTATACGACTGTTTTTACTCTTAAATTCAAATCTATTTATTACACACCGACGCAGAACTTTCATATTTTGATGATATATATATAAATATAGGCCTAACTCTGGATTGAATGGGATATTATACTGCTGAAAATGTTAAAGTCTAATGTCTTCTTAACAGTGTAATTATGACCAAATGCTGTCTCCCTACAGTTGGATCCATATCTATACAATATGTATATATGTATGTGTGTATAATATGGATATACGTGTATATATATATATATACATGGATATATACATACAGAAATATACATATGTACTGAACACATATATATGGGGGTTGTAGGGATAGTGTAGACTTTCTATCTTATTGTTTCATGCATTATCTGCATCTCTGTTTGAAGGGTTATATCGGTGCACACAGTTACTGTGTGCACTGTGCACCAGACAAAGTGGGAAAAGGCACTCCCATACTATTGATATACGGGTAACTACCTCAGTTTTCAGCATTCTGATATTCTCATTTTCCTTGTGTTTCATAATGACACAGCATTTAGATGAAGTCCGCCCTCCACTATATATATTTATCATTTCTCTGGCAAAGTCTCCTCAATCATCCCACGAATATGTTCAAGAAAAAATATTATCATAGATGAGAAAACTATAGTAATTGGGTATGAAATTTGTAAGAAGGATTATTTTCTCATTAACTCAATAGTTCATTTCATGGAATACGCAGTTTATAAGATATATCTCATGGAAGAATACGGAAATCAGTGTTTTACTGCATCATTTATTGTCAAAGAATTCAAATATGAGTTTCTGTTATACATGTATTGTGATGTTTCCAAAAAAAGAAGTATTCGAGCAATCGATGATAAAATCTGTTACATACAGAATTTTCATTAGATGTAATCTGAACTATGATTGCAATTGTTTTATGCTTGTATTGACTTTTGCATGATTCCGAACAATTGATTTTAAATAAAATCCCTCAGTTTGAGAAAAAAAAAAATGCCATGAATATTGCTCTAATACTGGAAAGACTGGAACAATGCTTTCTGATCTTCCCTTAACAGTCTGTTGACCGATCCCAACTGAAAGACTGGTTTGCATTATGTCCAATATCTAACCTGTAAACCAGTCCATCAATGACCAGTTGCATTTTTCACACCAAAAACGGTAACACATCAATGTAGCAGTGCATGTGGAATATTAATTCTTTTTAATACATTTTTATCATCTCATATAGTATCAAGCAAGAATGAAACATCACATATACCAATTTAAATTAACATCATAAATATCATGTTTATTATGTTTTCGGAAATGTCTAAAACAATAACAAGGATGATCTTCATCATTTTGTCAACCTAAAATCTGCATATATTGTCAAAAGACCTCATTTTAATTTCATTGTAATCATACTTTCTTTACTTATCAAACAGAAAACAATTCAATTGATACCAAATCAATACAAACTTTACAATGCGTGTATTCATTTGAACTTACTGTAAGAAATAACAGTTACCACATAACACATCTTTCTCTTGACAATGCACAATACATCATCAATCAACAAATGTTTGATTACTGTAGTTTAGTCCTCTACGTACAGTTGTACTAGGGATGCTCTTGGGAAAATGTTATCCCAGTCTTTTTTGACACTAGTTCCTACAATTAAAACCCATCCTACATACATTCTTTATTTCAGGTATGGTTTTGTTTTCTTCTCCTTTTTTTTTTTTTTTTAATGCAGAGTAGAATTACCACTGAGACATGTGGATTCATGGGTCAAAGGTCAAAGGTGAAGTCCTCAAATGATTGTAATCACATTGCAGCTTCCATTTATGCAATGTGATAGAGGAAACTGGTATAAGACCTGTAAAAGAAAACACTAATATCCTCTGAAGAATATGCTGGGAAAGCATCCACACACACATAGTGTGCATACAACAGCATTCTTGCCAGGGACTCCCACGCCAGGAACTCGAGCTGCACATTCTGCTATCGATTTGCCTCTCATCAGTGCCATGGCAAGGATTGCATACTTTGTACTCTTCTTGATTATAGACACAAACAGAAAGCCATACAAGCGATTATGAAAGGCACTGCAAAACGATGATGGGTCATCCGTCATATACGTCAGGCAAAACGTGGCAAAGGATTGCTGCTTTCGGTGCCGTTAATATCAATAGACAAGCTACCATAATAATGGTACGTGGAATTCTGGAACTGAATGCCAGATACTGAAGACAGAAAGGATGTATCAAAAGAAGTGAAGTCTTTTATTCTACATGTAAGAGTTTCTCACATATTTTGATCATTCGCATAGCAATAACGGCAGATTGTGACAAATTCCATACTGTGGCTGAATATCAAGGTTTAGATATACCATGGTCATGTCAAATGTAATAATCAATTCTTGGCAGACTACAATTGGAAAAATTTGACCTACAGTAATGTGACTGAAAACAGAACTATTGGTAGAAGAAAAAATGTGTTTCCATCGGTGCTTTTAACAGGGAAACACCCTATCTCAAATGGAAAACTACACACTACACTGAAGATACATTTTAGGATTTGAACTCTTCAGTTTGTAACTGTGACTTCTCACCCAGCATGCAACATGTGAAGATAATGGGATTTTTGCACTGGGGAAAGTGCCATCCTGTACATAGTAGCTGAATACACACACATATTCACATTATGGAAAGTTATCACTGCTGTGCAAATACAGCTTTACTTTGTTTATTCTATCACATGCACTCACATGCAAATTTCTGTTTTTGTGTCAAGTTCATTCATATTTCATGTTTCCTTGAGTATTATGAGCATTTAGCATGTTTCTGGGGGCATACAATACCCCTTGTGTGAGTTACTACAAAAGTGATGCATCCACTGGTGTAAAGGCAGACCATAGGATCCATTAAAAGATTCATAAGAAAGGCAGTACAGAAAAAAAAAATGACAGGAAAACTGGATGTGAGAAGATCACAAGATTCAACAAGGATCAATGACGGGACCTAGTCCAACATATCTTCCTACTTACAGGTTCCGACAACTTGTCACCACGTTGAAAGAGAAATTAGTACTATGTGTATACATATTCTACATTTAGTCAAATGTAGAGAGACCAAGTTGGCTCTTGCCTCATTTGCAAAGACAACTAGACTTGACTGTATCCATAGCAAAGAGATGGTTATGCATAATTTGTAATGTGTACTACTTTGAATTATGAGTGTTTGTAGATTTGGTTTGGTAAATGTATACTTTCATTCCTCTTGTTTCACACCAGAGTATTGGATACACACATAATGCAGGATGTATGAGGGTGCATACGCAGGAACTTGCAAAGAAGTTTTGATCAATTTCATTCATTCAATCAAGGAAAAAAAAATGAGCTACACGTAAATATCATGCCTTCATTTTTGTGTTTTTCGTATCATTGAGACTAAACATCTTTTACCACTCATCAGTTACTACTCCATTCTGAAACCGAAAAGGTCATTAAGTCAGCTCATGGATATTAGATGCATAGAATATTATATTATACATGTATGTATTGGGGTAACTATTGTTGAAAAAAAAAGAGAGAGATTTCCTGTCTGATCTTCTGGCACAGATATCACAATATTGCTACTTATGGGATCAAAACAATGTTATGCTTGTCCACTGTCCTAATATAAAATGTGATGTGTGGAACTGTAAAAACTGTTCATTCCACCTGCTATAGTTGTAATAACAGGTGTGTTTTTACTCTCAATACAGACAGTTAATGACATGACCAGCTATAATACTAACCCCAGCACAGGATGCAACACTCCCTGCAGATGTAGTTTTCCAAGTTCCTGCAAATATCTGCTATTCTTGAAAACAACAGCTATTTCCCTTGCGCCCCACTCGTGCACAGATAATATAATGTAAGAGACTTTGACAAAGTCACCTTTAATTGTGAAAGATGATAGAAAATTTTATAGGAACATGCAATTCCTTTAGCACTGGAGTAGTTGCATATAAAGAATTCTGCTATTGTAATTAAGAAGCTCAAACATTCACAGGGAACAATATCTTATAGCTGTATATCTTGCTGTGTGGATGCAAATTACTCCAAGCTATGTTCTGTTTAGATGCACAAAAACGAGAGACAGAAAACCTCACAAACATCTTAGTTTGTGTGTTTTCTACATAAGATTAGCAGAATGGAAGGAGGTGTGTGATCATATGCAAATCACAATAGAATTTTTAGATAATCATTATTTGTTTCTACGTCATAATGGTCTATCCATCTCAAAACTGTGTATATGATGAGAACTGTAGTGTTTATCAGTCTCGTAATAACTGCAAAGCATCACAATCTTTTATTGCAAAAATGCACAACATGCATCACGTTGCAAAGAAAACTTAAATTTCATGCTTTTGAGTCCTGCTTATTAAACTCTCCACCTCCAACCATAACAAGATGTAGCAGAACACTGGACATGTGTTACTCTGCATGTCTGAATTGGTCACATGATGGTGTTGACAAGTTGAATATCTATTCTATTTTTCTGAAAGTAATTGATTAAATTCAAGCTGTACTGTTCATTCCAATACCTTAGAATGGTATCAACCATGTTCAGATGGCAGTATCAAGCCAGCAATACATACGGCCCAACATACCTTCTTGGTGAAATGCTGCTTTGCAAACTAACAAGTAAGGCTTTTCATCTCAAATGCGTGCCAGCTACTCATCCCAACTACGCCTAGATTTGACAGGATTCTTTTGATTATCTGAGTTCTAAGCTGACACTTCTGTATTCTCTCAGTATGTCAATGGTAAACTCTATTCCATCACATTATGGATTATTAGTACACTGTTTAATGTACTGCAGTAACATATATATATATATATTTGGCTTTAATTTTGCACAAACTCCCCATGCTTCTTTTATAAATGAGGATTTTTTCGAGTCAACCCGATAAAGTATGAGGAGCTGACTGAAAAAGAGAAATTAGAGAAAAGACTTTTTTCCCAAAAAAATCATTCTGGATGTCTCAGATTTTGCTTCTATGAGACTTCCAGGTCTTCTCACATCCTGAATCAGTATCAAAAATGCATGCGGATCAATGATCCTTTTAAATGTTGGATAACTCCTATAAATCTTGTGAGATTGTGAGAGCTACCCTGACATAGCATTATTAGGTATGTGAATTTCATACAGCAATTACACTGCAAAAATACCATTGCAAGTTCACTGCTTGACTGAAATGAATCTTCACATTACCAATGTGGACCGGAGCAGCATTCATTCTTGATGGAACAATGTCAAACCACAAACACACACATACATCTTACTACAGCTATCATATCTCCAAATAACAGATGGAGAAAAATCACCTTTTCATCTGAATCCTTTCTTAGTGCTTTCTTGATCTCCAGTCCACAGCTTGACAAGAGTGTGTGTGTGAGAGAGAGAGAGAGAGAGATAGAAATAGAGATAGAGAGAGAACAAAAAAGGGAGTACATGAACTAATTGAGGCGTATTTCTCATCCTCTTGGTCCATCACATATCTCACAGGTTGATGCAGAGTTCTGGTTGATGAAGGTACACCGTTGACACGTCCACGTCCCTGCCACAAAGGATGACGTGGACGCCCCGCTAGCTCCACTCGCACTGGCTGTTGCCCCTTCCCGAGGAGATGGACCTGACATATAACAAGACCAAGATATCGTGATAACAGACTTGTGGACTAATAAATACAGTGACATAAATGTCATCTTATCTACCAGGATATCGTACTGCAACAGTGTTATAACAGAATGGTGTAACGTCTAATACAACTCAATACATTTACAGTGCACTCCCGTTATAACGAACACGGTTATAACGAAATTCCGGTTATAACGAAGTAAAAATTTGGGCTGCAGTGTCATCCACTCTATGTATTTCTATTGTTTATTTGTTCGGTTATAACGAAATTCCGATATAACGAAAGAAAACTGCCGGTCCCGAGGACTTCGTTATAACGGGAGTCCACTGTACAAGCTTTCTTAGCGCTGTCTGTATTGTGTTTAGATACAGACACCTGTGAGATAAAATTTTAGCTTTAACTCACTTTACTTGCATGTAGAGCTATGGAGAATATTATGAAAATAACACACATTGGCAAGGGCATTAGCAAGAATTACCCCCACAAAGTGCCTTTAGATCAGTCTTACACATCTGAGGCAATTGCCATGGGTTTTTGGACTTTTTTTGGTACTGAGTGTTTGAATGATGTGTATTATTTGCTTCATAAAATGATGAAACAGTTCCTTGCTGTTTTAAGAATTTCAAATGTAGGTGTTTTAAACTTTGCAGCAGGAATTTTAGTAAGTAAAAAAAAAACCAACAATATGAAATCATGAATAGGCACCATAGCAACATGAAAGTGCTACTGCCTAGTTATTATACTTTATTATTGACTGGGAAAAATCATGCATTAGGTATAATAAACGCCTAGTGTAATGTATGCTCTCAACCAATCATTTGATCATCTGCTTCATCATTTTCTAAAAGAATAAAAATCTCTTTTCTGTAGGCACTGACTATACCTTGGGCTGCTATAATATGCTCCAGTGTGGCCCACTGCTCACACTTAGACCAGGCATCCACAAGATCCTTGTCCCTGGACCTTAGGGCTTCTAGGAGTGGTCCCATGTGATCCTTTAGAAAAAACAAAACGGGGAGTATTGTACAGATGCCTCTGAATTTCCGTTCACTTTTTGACCATGTGTCCATGTTGCCATGTTTGTTATTGCATTCAATGTGTAATCATGTTTTGTTCTCAAAGCAAACTTTCTCTTTCTCGCTGTAATGTACCTATTTCCATTTGTGTTGCAGTTGTAGGTATTTTCACTCTCTTTCATGCCGAGTATGAAATAAGTCCAATTGTATTCAATCTAACTGAATTCAAGTTTGCATTTCTCCTCAGCCCTCTTTCTCTCCCTCTGTATGTCAGTGTCTTGTAAGTAGGCATCTTTCTCTGTCTACAAGAATATACCATGCACTTTCGAACAGTATCAGTGTCTCCTCCTCCATCTTCTCCTCCTCGTCCTTTCTTCCTCCTCCTCCCAGCCCTCTTCCTCTTCCTCTGCCTCTTCCTCTTACTCCTCCCTCTTTCTCCCTCCTTCCTCCTCCTCCTCCCTTCTTCCTCCTTTTCCATCTCCTCCTCGTCTATCTCCTCCTCCTCCTCCTCCTCCCTCCTTCTTCCTTCACCATCTCCTCCTCATCCTCCTCCCTTCTTTCTCCTCCTCTTCCTCCTCCTTCCTCCTCCTCCTCCCTCTTCGTCCTGAAGATGAGACTCACCCTGAGAGGCAAAAGGTCCATGGTGGCCAGATACACCAGCAGGTGGAAGTCCAGCAGGGCATCCATGAGTTGCTTCTCTCCAAACTGCCCTATGTACTGGGTCAGGGCTTCCATACCCTGCACCTCCCCTATGCCTGCGCGGTTCTCTATGGGGAAGGGCTTCAGACCTGGCTGGGCATTGAATGAGTAGGTGGCATCCTTGGCAAACCCAGCTGGCAGCTGATGGGGGTCATCCCAAAGAGAGAGTGAAAAACAGCAAGGGTCAACAAGAGGTCAAGCGAGGCCTAACTGGCTATATTACCTTCCTCACAACTACTTCAAGTTACTGAAAAATGACAAAAGAAAAGGTCCTGGCCCCAACTTTCTGTTTCAAATGTCAATATCAACCCGTTGAGGACGGGCTGATTTTGCTACATCACGCATTTCCCATAGACCCTTACCCGAGTATACTCGGGACTCGTACTCAACGGGTTAATATAGCAAACAAAAATAGGAGAAGGTAATCTACATGGTTTATTAATGCATGGCATGAACTAGAAATTCTAGCAACATTACACTACATAGTGTGAACTTCACAACAAACAAGATGTTTTGATAGTCAAATGTTGCAAAAGAAATTAAATGCATTCAGCTGAATCAAAGTGAAGACATAAAACAGGATAACTTTCCCTCCATCACGTTTCTCACGTTCTCTACCATAATGTTCACATATTCTTTCTTTTCTTCTTGTGCACTAATGTGGGTCGTATCACCCGAAATGGGTACACTAAACCAGATCATGCTTAGCAGAATATGCAAACCAATAAATTTAAAGTGAATTTTACAGACAGAAGAATTAGCTTTCTCCTTTCAATACAAAGGACAGAAAACAAGCGAATCAAAATGAAAGAAAGAGAAAGAGGGAAGTAAATATGGCAGTGCCCTATGTAGAGATTTGTCAGCTGCTCACATCGACTAGAAGAAACTCCACAGGGAGAGGTCTGGCCAGGGTCTTCGATGAGTTGCCATAGCTATCAGTCTCCTGCAAATACACACAAGCAAACGTGACTGACTTAATAATAATAATTATGGAAATATGTATGGCTTCAAATCAGATTTGGTACATGGCTATGTCAAAAATAAATGCAATTCACTGCATTTCGTGACCAGTGTTATGAAAAGATATTTCGCAAGATGTATAGATTCACATTTGTAACAGGATAAGTCGTGAATATTGCCTGAAATCTCACCAACTAAGATCAATTACCAACATCTTATACTTTGGGAAGAGAGAGAGAGTAATAACATTAGTCTCATGTATCAATATTTGATAGGCTAACAGGTTCTTCAACCAACATTACATGTTGTTTCAATGCAGTTATCTTGTTTTACAGTTTCGGTACAAAACCAGAAACATCAGAGGTCTACCACAAATGTTACTTTTATTTTTTAGTACGGAAATTGCTGGCAGTAATGCAAACCACATTCAGCAAATGTTTACGCTAGGTGACATAAAACAATCAATGGAAAATAATTCCCAGTTGCCAAAATTGTACAGTTCCATATAACCTTAATATATAATCTTCTATTGCATAATTCCGATCAAGAACTTGCAAAATGAATTCTGACCAGTTATGCTCACGTTCTGATTTTCACTCAAATATCAGATGTTCATTTGTTATGAGACCTAGCCAAAACTGAATTCAAATTGTGCTCTTCCCTCCTAATTTTCTTCTTCTTGTTCTTCAGATTGACTTTGATGTTGTATAATGCAGATGATGATAAAACAAAAATCATATAGATATAATACAAAATAAAATCAGTCATTTGGACCAGCTCAATCATTTATAATCAAATCTTCATGGTGGGGTGAAAAAGGCAAAAAGGCAAAAAACAAACAAACAAACAAACAAACAAAACAAAACAAAACAAACAATAAACAACGACAATTAAAAATCCCATATTCTGATGGAATGCCGTCACTCACTGAATAAAAAACATCAGGTACATATTGCTCATTGGTTGACTCTCTGATGTAGCCCAGCTCAGGGGCATCAATTGTTGGTAATAGGCAGTTGTCCCTGACAAGCGCCATGCACTGATTGGACACTTGGTAGGCCTCCATGTGGATCTGATTAGTCGAGTCCCCTGCAATTTGAACAGAACAAGGAGAAGACATCAAACTAAAAAGAAAAAAAATACAAAGACGCCCTTTCAGAAATAAACATTCTGTTTCAAAATCAACTTCAGTCTCCTGACAATGCTGTTGTGAACACAGGATTTTTTTTTCTCAAAGAAAAAGAGTGTGCTCTCTTACATCAGAGTAAACTGGAAAACTGACACAAGAAATGCACGGATGCCTTCGAGTGAGGCTATAAACTATATGCAACCTCACTTGATTAGTGAAAGGAACTAATTAAGTTACTTTCCTTTTAAACATCTACTTTCCCTTTAAACAATACAAATACGAAACTGCAACAAAAAAGTATCATTCAGCACCAGGGGATGGGAATCAATGGGATGATGAAATTGGGGTTCAATGTTCTAAATACAGTCTGTATCTCTTAAGCACAAATGCAGAAAATGATGACGAAATAAAAAATTTTCTAAAGAATATTAATGTTATGTAACTTCCAAACATGCATGTAGTCCAATTTTGATGCCTTCCGTTACAACAGCCAGTCAGCATTCTACACTCACGTAAATGTATACGCCACATCGCCATCAATATTTGCCCTGAAATGCACAGCCCACACACTTGTTTGATTACATCTGTCTCCATGAAGTCTGGAATACATACCTGTCACTATACACGTCACAAATTTTGAACCAAAGTGTCCCTCCTTGGCTAGCTTGCACGGGTTTGGATGTTGGTTCTGGAAGTCACCAGCCATAATGCATTCCTCTGCACTCATTAGATGAGCATCCTACATGTGGAAGAAAAGAAACAAGGAAACATTTAAACATTTAAACATTTAATATAATCTTACAATGTTGTCCTAACTAACCCTACAGCGATGAATAATTCATTATAGGTACTAATTTTGCACAAAAAAAGGGGCGGGTGCGCTCCCCCCCCCCCCCCCCCTTTTAATTTTGTAAAGGTGCCTCCCTTTT